>NC_092173.1:15015886-15250886 GCF_045791955.1 Oncorhynchus clarkii lewisi | reverse complement strand
GCAGCTCCTGAGCTACGACCGGGAGAAGGAGAAGGAGAAGAATGAGAGCAGCAGTGGTGGTCTGTCCTATTCCTCCATTCTGGAGCAGCAGATCCTGGCTCTGGACAGGGACATGCTGGACAAGCTGTCAGCTGTCTACAACGAAGCAGGTCAGAGGGCAGGGCAGCCAGGGGTTAAAGGTCACAGCCACAACTCTGTGGGCAGACATGTTCCACTAATCTAACAACAGTTTATACCTTAATCCTGAATTTAACCATTAGAGGGAAAATATGTACCATTGCCTACAAAAAAAACCGAATAGGCTATAATGTGTGGTGCTGACTTCACTGTTAGTTGGATGCCCCAATCTTGTGATCCGTGTTGTACCGTGACCACAATTCTTTGTTTTGGATTGATCGCACTAATTTCTGCATGCTCAAACACTGTTGTCTGAGAAATTCTCAAATGATGGCTATAGTTTGTTTGGGGACAGAGCGAAGAGTTTGTTGAAATAGCTGTGGTGTTTTTGATAGCGAGAGCTAGGGGAAATGAAGCTTGTAAAAATAGCTGTGGTTGAGGGGGGTGTATGAGCTTGTTTTGTGTACATGAGTGGGGTTGGCTAGGGGCAGACATGCACTTCTCCTGGACTCTTATAAGGAAGGAGCCCATTACTATTGTGATGTTTGCTCACATTGGTTTGCGCATTCCTACACTTGTTTTTCTAGGAGCCCTAAATTGCTGCTTGCAAAGTATTTCTGACTTTGGGCTTAGGCTCCGGCCGTGCTGCTTATTCAGCTGTTGAAATATAGCTTTATCTTCATCAGACATAGACACAGACGTAGCAGTAACAAGGGAGAAAGAGGGAGCAAAGTGCCAAAGCCCTCTCCTCAGCTGCCTCTCCTCAGCTGCCTCTCCTCAGCTGCCTCTCCTCAGCTGCCTCTCCTCAGCTGCCTCTCCTCAGCTGCCTCTCCTCAGCTGCCTCTCCTCAGGGTGGCTTGACAGATGGTGCTTTCAGAAAGTCTTCATACCCCTTGACTTATTCCACATTGTGTTGTTACAGCCTGAATTCAAAATTGATTACATAGATTTTTTCTCTCACCCATCTATACACAATACGCCATAATGACAAAGTGAAAACATGTTTTTAGACATTTTTGCATATTTATTGGAAATGAAACGCAGAAATATGTCATTTACATAAGTATTCACAATCTTGATTCATTACTTTGTAGGAGCACATTGACAGCAATTACAGCTGTGTGTCTTTTTGGGTACATCTCAAAGTTTTCCACACCTGGATTGTGCAACAATTGCCCATTTATTGTTTTCAAAATTCTTCAACTCTGTCAAATTGGTGGTTGATTGTTGCTACACAAACATTTTCAGGTCTTGCCATACATTTTCAAATTGATTTAAGTCAAAAGTATAACTCAGCCACTCAGCAACATTCACTGTCTTCTTGGTAAGCAACTCCAGTGTAGATTTGGACTTGTTTTATGTTATTGTCCTGCTGAAAGGTGAATTCATCACCCAGTGTCTGGTGGAAAGCAGACTGAAGCAGGTTTTCCTCTAGGATTTTGCCACTGCTTAGCTCCATTATTTCTGTTTTATCCTGAAAAACTCCCCAGTCCTTAATGATTACAAATATACCCAAACTATTACAGACTACAAAGGGAAGTGCAGCTGCAAGCTGCCCAGTGACCCAAGCCTACCAGATGAGCTAAATTACTTCTATGCTCGCTTCGAGGCAAGCAACACTGAAGCATGCATGTGGGTACCAACAGTTCTGGTGAAATAACGCTCTCTGTAGCTGATAAGAACTTTAAACAGGTCAACATTCACAAGGTGGATGGATTACTAGGACATGTACTCTGAGCATGCGCTGACCAACTGGCCAAGTGTCTTCACTGACATTTTCAACCTGTCCCTGACTGAGTCGGTAATACCAACATGTTTCAAGCAGACCACAATGGTCCCTGTGACCAAGAACACCAAGGTAACCTGCCTAAATGACTACTGACCCGTAGCACTCACGTCTGTAGCCACAAAGTGCTTTGAAAGGCTGGTCATGGCTCACAACACCATTATCCCAGAAACCCTATACCCACTCCAATTTGCATACCGCCGCAACAGGTCCACAGGTGATGCAATCTCTATTGCACTCCACACTGCCCTTTCACACCTGGACAAAAGGAACACCTATGTGAGAATGCTATTCATTGACTACAGCTCAGCGTTCAACACCATAGTACCCTCAAAGCTCATCACTAAGCTAAGGACCCTGGGACTAAACACCTCTCTCTGCAACTGGATCCTGGACTTCCTGACGGGCCGACCCCAGGTGGTAAGGGTAGGTACCCACACATCCGCCACGCTGATCCTCAACACGGGGGCCCCTCAGGGGTGCGTGCTCAGTCCCCTCCTGTACTCATGACTGCATGGCCAAGCACGACTCCAACACCATCATTTAAGTTTGCCAATGACACAACAGTGGTAGGCCTAATCACTGACAACGATAATACAGCCTATAGGGAGGAGGTCAGTGACCTGGCAGTGTGGTGCCAGGATAACAACCTGTCCCTCAATGTGATCAAGACGACAGGAGATGATCGTGGACTACAGGAAAAGGTGGGCCGAGCACTCCCTCATTCTCATTGACAGGGCTGTAAGTGGAGTAGGTTGAGAGCTTCAAGTTCCTTGGTGTCAACATCACCAACGAACTATCATGGTCCAAACACACAGTCGTCCAAACAGACAGTCGGGCACGACAAAACTATTCCCCCTCAGGAGACTGAAAATATTTGGCATGGGTCCTCAGATCCTCAAAGTTATACAGCTGCACCATTGAGAGCATCCTGACTGGTTGCATCACTGCCTGGTATGGCAACAGCTCGGCCTCCGACCGCAAGGTACTACATAGGGTAGTGTGTACGGCCTGGTACATCACTGGAGTCAAGCTTCCTGCAATCCAGGACCTCTATACCAGGCAGTGTCAGAGGAAGGCCCTAAAAATTGTCAAAGGCTCCAGCCACCCTAGTCATAGACTGTTCTCTCTGCTACCACATGGCAAGCGGTACCGAAGCGCCAACTCTAGGTCCGAAAGGCTTCTTCACACAGCTTCCTCCCCCAAGCCATAAGACTCCTGAACAGCTAATCAAATGGCTACCCGGGCTATTTGCATTTTACGCTGCTGCTAGTCTCTGTTTTATTATCTATGCATAGCCACTTTACCTCTGTGCCCCCGCACATTGACTCTGTACCGGTACCCCTTGTATATAGCCTCGCTATTGTTATTTTATTGTTAATCTTTCATTTTGTTATTTTTCAAAAAAAGGTTCTTATGTACAGTGCCTTGTGAAAGTATTCGGCCCCCTTGAACTTTGCGACCTTTTGCCACATTTCAGGCTTCAAACATAAAGATATAAAACTGTGGGACACAATCATGAAGTGGAACGACATTTATTGGATATTTCAAACTTTTTTAACAAATCAAAAACTGAAAAATTGGGCGTGCAAAATGATTCAGCCCCCTTAAGTTAATACTTTGTAGCGCCACCTTTTGCTGCGATTACAGCTGTAAGTCGCTTGGGGTATGTCTCTATCAGTTTTGCACATCGAGAGACTGAACATTTTTCCCATTCCTCCTTGCAAAACAGCTTGAACTCAGTGAGGTTGGATGGAGAGCATTTGTGAACAGCAGTTTTCAGTTCTTTCCACAGATTCTCGATTAGATTCAGGTCTGGACTTTGACTTGGCCATTCTAACACCTGGATATGTTTATTTTTGAACCATTCCATTGTAGATTTTGCTTTATGTTTTGGATCATTGTCTTGTTGGAAGACAAATCTCCGTCCCAGTCTCAGGTCTTTTGCAGACTCCATCAGGTTTTCTTCCAGAATGGTCCTGTATTTGGCTCCATCCATCTTCCCATCAATTTTAACCATCTTCCCTGTCCCTGCTGAAGAAAAGCAGGCCCAAACCATGATGCTGCCACCACCATGTTTGACAGTGGGGATGGTGTGTTCAGCTGTGTTGCTTTTACGCCAAACATAACGTTTTGCATTGTTGCCAAAAAGTTCAATTTTGGTTTCATCTGACCAGAGCACCTTCTTCCACATGTTTGGTGTGTCTCCCAGGTGGCTTGTGGCAAACTTTAAACAACACTTTTTATGGATATCTTTAAGAAATGGCTTTCTTCTTGCCACTCTTCCATAAAGGCCAGATTTGTGCAATATACGACTGATTGTTGTCCTATGGACAGAGTCTCCCACCTCAGTTGTAGATCTCTGCAGTTCATCCAGAGTGATCATGGGCCTCTTGGCTGCATCTCTGATCAGTCTTCTCCTTGTATGAGCTGAAAGTTTAGAGGGACGGCCAGGTCTTGGTAGATTTGCAGTGGTCTGATACTCCTTCCATTTCAATATTATCGCTTGCACAGTGCTCCTTGGGATGTTTAAAGCTTGGGAAATATTTTTGTATCCAAATCCGGCTTTAAACTTCTTCACAACAGTATCTCGGACCTGCCTGGTGTGTTCCTTGTTCTTCATGATACTCTCTGCGCTTTTAACGGACCTCTGAGACTATCACAGTGCAGGTGCATTTATACGGAGACTTGATTACACACAGGTGGATTGTATTTATCATCATTAGTCATTTAGGTCAACATTGGATCATTCAGAGATCCTCACTGAACTTCTGGAGAGAGTTTGCTGCACTGAAAGTAAAGGGGCTGAATAATTTTGCACGCCCAATTTTTCAGTTTTTGATTTGTTAAAAAAGTTTGAAATATCCAATAAATGTCGTTCCACTTCATGATTGTGTCCCACTTGTTGTTGATTCTTCACAAAAAAATACAGTTTTATATCTTTATGTTTGAAGCCTGAAATGTGGCAGAAGGTCGCAAAGTTCAAGGGGGCCGAATACTTTCGCAAGGCACTGTATTTATTTTTTACTTCAGTTTATTTTAGTAAATACTTTCTTAACACTTATTTTTCTTAACTGAATTGTTGGTTAAGGGCTTGTAAGTAAGCTTTTCACGAAGTTCTACACCTGTGACATGCGCCGAATACAACAAGTAAAATGTGATTTGATAACATGATGCAGCCACCACTATACTTGAAAATATGGAGTGGTACTCAGTAATATGTTGTATTCAGGACAAAAAGTGAATTGCTTTGCCACATATTTTTTTTTGCAGTTTTACTTTAGTGTGTTTTTGCAAACAAGATGCATGTTTTAGAATATTTCACTCTGTCAATTAGCTTAGTATTGTGGAGTAACTACAATGTTGTTGATCCATCACAGCCATTTAAATCTAACTGTATTAAAGTCACTGTTGGCCTCATGGTGAAATCCCCTGAGCGGTTTCCTTCCTCACAGGCGTCCTTCCTAACTCAGTTGCCGGAATCTTTGTAGTGACTGGGTGTATTGATGCACCATCCGAAGTGTAATTAATAACTTCACCATGCTTAAAGGGATACTCTGCTTTTTAAATATCTACCAATAGTTGCCCTTTTTTGCGAGGCATTGGAAAACCTCCCTCATCTTTGTTGAATCTGTTTGAAATTCACTGCTCTACTGCGGGACCTTACAATTATCTGTATGTGTGGGGTACAGAGATGAGGTAGTCGATCAAAACTCATATTAAACACTATTGCTCACAGAGTGACTCCATGCAACTTATTAAGCAAATTTGTATTCCTGGACTTATTTAGGCTTTTCATTTTAAAATCATTTGTAAAAATGTCTAAACACATATTTCCACTTTGATATTATGGGTATTGTGTGTAGGCCAGTGAGACTCAATCTCAATTTCATTAATTTTATATTCATGCTGTAACACAACAAAATGCGGAAAAAGTCTAGGGGTGAAGGTACTGTACAGTATTCAGACCCCTCTACTTTTTCCATATTTTGTTACAGCCTTATTCTAAAGTGGATTAAATAAATCCCTACCCCATCAATCTACACACAATATGCCATAATGACAAAGTTAAAACAGGTTTTTAGAAATGTTTGCACATTTATTACAAAAAAAAAAAACATACCTTATAAAGTAGAACCTTTGCTATGAGACTCAATTCAGCTCAGTTTCATCCTGTTTCCGTTGATCATCCTTGATGTTTCAACAACTTGATTGGAGTCCACCTATGGTAAATTAAACTGATAGGACATGATTTCGAAAGGCATACACCTGTTCTTATATAAGGTCCCACAGTTGACAGTGCATGTAAGAGCAAAAACCAAGCCATGAGGTTCAAGGAATTGTCCATAGAGCTCAGAGACAGGATTGTGTCGAGGCACAGATCTGGGGAAGGGCACCAAACTTTTTTTGCAGGGACTGGGAGACTAGTCAGGATTTAGGGAAGGATGAACAGAGCAAAGTACAGAGATCCTTGATGAAACTTCCTCCAGAGTGCTCTGAACATCTTGGAGAGACCTGAAAATAGCTGTGCAGTGACGTTCCCCAACCACCCTGACAGAGCTTGACAGGATCTGCAAAGAAGAATGGGAGAAACTCTCCAAATACAGGTGTGCCAAGCTTGTATAGTCAATACCCAAGAAGACTCAGTGCTGTAATCGCTTTCAACAAAGTACTGAGTAAAGGTTCTGGTTACTTATGTAAATGTGATATTTCCGTCTTTTTAAAGATTTTTAATAAATTAGCAAAAAAACATCTTAACCTGTTTTTGCTTTTTCGTTATGGTGTATTTTGTGTAGATTGATGAGGGACAAACTATTTAATCAGTTTTAGACGTGAAAAGGTCTGAATACTTTCTGAATGCTCTGTGTGTGTAGGGCGAGAGGGTATAGAGTTACATGGTAAGGGGAATAGAAAGAACGGGGAAGGAGGACAAAAGAGAGAGAAAAGGGTTGGACAGAGACAAAGGGCCAGTGTATGGAACAGAGGGAAAGAGAGTAAGCCAAGGGACAAAAATAGGGATGGTGATATGATAAAGATGACAGAAGGTGATACTGAAAGGGGAAGAGTGTCGTTCTGAACTCATAGAGCGAGGGAGATGGAGCGCCATCCATCTTCACCGCCACCCGTACTCGTTTAGCACCCACAGGACCAGAGGGGGGGGGAGGAAGAGAGGGGGAGCGAAGTTGTCACAACAGATCCAATGATGGTATATTCAGAATGTAGGGAAGAGGGAGCTAAAATATTAATGATGATCTGGTGGTAAAGACTCGCTTCACACACTGCGATTTTAGGAATACAGCACACGCAATGTCTCTGCCTCTCTCCGGGGATTCGGGATCCTGACATAACTTAATGTTCGGAGTGGGAGGTGGAGAAAGAGGGAGAGCGTCCGAGAGGAAGAGAACGAACTAGTGAGAATTCCAGAGGGTGTTCTACGGAATATAATTCTTTGCATGTAACTTTATTATTCTGAGTGGGAGTTGGGGGAGAGAGAGTGATGGAGTGTATTATCCTATAGAGTGTACAGTTCACTATAGTAGTTTATTCACAGCACAGAACCTCGTGACTCGGATGAGTGTGTAATTGAATGCGTGGCTGGTATGAAAAGGCCTTTCAAGCGGTCAGGCTGTGTCAGTCACATTCTACTGGAGGTCATGTGACACCATGATTGTAAAAGCAGAACCCGTGTTGTACCCGAGACCATAACAAGCTAACTCCCGGGCTGGGCGTGACAGTTGACTTTTGGGTTTCTCCTCCTGCGACGTGCCCACTTAGTGAAGGCACTACCTCTGTTTGTCATTTACATGTTAGTCATTTAGCAGTCGCTCTTCTTCAGAGCCACTTACAGTAGTGACTACATACATTATCATATTGGTCCCCTGTGGGAATCAAACCCACAACCTTGGCATTGCAAGCGCCATGCTCTACCAACTGAGCCACACGGGACCACTCACCTCCCTTTTGACCTCCTCCTCTCTGCAGAAATCCCAGATGCTGATAGAAATCGATTGTGTGATCTGCGTCACTCAGTCTAGTGGAAAAGGCTAAACTAGCCTACCCACAAGTCCCATCTTCCTTCTCTCCCACCCCTCCACCCCTTCCTCTCTCCCACTTCTTCCTCTCTCCCACCCCTCCACCCCTTCCTCTCTCCCACCCCTCTCCCATCCATTCCTCCCTCTCTCCCATCCCTTCCACCCCTCCATCCCTTCCTCTCTCCCATCCATTTCTCCCTCTCTCCCATCCCTTCCACCCCTCCATCCCTTCCTCTCTCCCACTTCTTCCTCTCTCCCACCCCTCCACCCCTTCCTCTCTCCCACCCCTCTCTCATCCACTCCTCCCTCTCTCCCATCCCTTCCACCCCTCCACCCCTTCCTCTCTCCCTCCCTCCCATCCCTCCTTTCCCTCCAAAGAAAGATGCCCTGTTGATTCCCAGACTGAGGTTTCAATCATCCCCCTCTTAGCCCCATTATGTTCATTATCCTCCTGTATTTCACTCATCCCTTTGTTTGGACGACAGGAAGAATGATTTAAGTTTGAGCCCAAAGATAATCTTACCATAAAGATACGCTACATTTAAAAAAAAGTCCTGCTTTTGTGTTGCAAGGCATTAGTCAGCCATGTATTGAAATGGCTCTGAGTTTTCAGCCCATCTGCCTCCCTGAGTCTTTTTTTTTTGGGGGGGGGGGGATCAGTTGGACTGGTAATTGTTTTTGATTGTTGTCCTTATATCTGATTGAGCGGGTAGCTCATTTAGGGACTGAAGCGTTGAGCTTTTGTTGTTATCAGGGCGAACAGAGTCCCCAGGGCAACCTATCGGATGTATCCCTCGCTTCTTTCATCCAGCCATCCATTGTGTATCTGGGAACAATAGAAGGAAAAAGAGAAAAGTGAGTGAGAGGCCCCTGATGAAATGGCCAAGAGCTAAGTCTATTCAAACCGTCTTTTATTACAGTGCGTTATTTATTTAACATTTCTTTGGCCTGGTATGTCTAAGAGGACCACTACTCTCTTTATAGTCAGGACCTGGGGTTAATAGGGAAAAGCTGATATCTAGACCAGCACAGGATATATGAGGAAGCCATTTATTTTGGACTGGGTAGTAGATGTTTATTTTTTAGAAAGTGGGTAGACAATGGCATGGACATAGTTATGTGCACACACTAAAGTAGGCTAATTGGAGAAGTTGACATGCCCAGGCCATGCCTAATGCTCAGAAAAAAAGAGAGCGGAACAGGGTAGAGCCTAGCTAATTGAAGAAGAGAGTTAGCCTAGGTACAGTATGTTACGTTAATTAAAAACGTGAACTAACGTAGATATGCTAGGCTAATTGGAGAAGTCAATCTGTAGGTATCCTTGGCTAATTGAAGGAGTGAACTAGCTCAGGTATGCTAGGCTAATTTGGAGAAGTCAGTCTATGTAGGTATGCTAGGTTTAATTGGATTTGTGGATGTGCACGGGGCAACGTTGAGCTAATCAGAGTGGTATGTTTGTGCTAGGATGATGGTTTAATTGGAAAAGGAGAGGTATGTGTGTGTGCGGCTCTGTGAAACTAATTGGGGAAGGGTGCGCTTGCAGGGCAGTACAGCCCATTTTCTCCATCACAACGGGAGCCCGATTAAGAAATAATTAGCTGAACGGCATGGTACAGAGGTGCCAGTTGTCGACCGGAGCAGGAGAGGATTAGACACACACAGAGAGATGAAAAGATAGAATGGCCAACTTTTGTGTTCACTCTCCTATCTCCCACCTTGTTTCCACTTTCTCTCTACCCCCACTTTCCTGCTGTCTGCCCCATCCTCTCTTTCTCTCTACCCCCACTTACCCGTTGTCTGCCCCATCCTCTCTTTCTCTCTACCCCCACTTTCCCGTTGTCTGCCCAATCCTCTCTCTCTACCCCCACTTTCCCGCTGGCTGCCTCATCCTCTCTTTCTCTCTACCCCCACTTTCCCGTTTGCTGCCTCATCCTCTCTTTCTCTCTACCCCCACTTTCCCGCTGTCTGCCCCATCCTCTCTTTCTCTCTACCCCCACTTTCCCGTTGTCTGCCCAATCCTCTCTCTCTACCCCCACTTTCCCGCTGGCTGCCTCATCCTCTCTTTCTCTCTACCCCCACTTTCCCGTTTGCTGCCTCATCCTCTCTTTCTCTCTACCCCCACTTTCCCGCTGTCTGCCCCATCCTCTCTTTCTCTCTACCCCCACTTACCCGCTGTCTGCCCCATCCTCTCTTTCTCTTTACCCCCCACTTTCCTGCTGTCTGCCCCATCCTCTCTTTCTCTTTACCCCCCCACTTTCCCGCTGTCTGCCCCATCCTCTCGTTCTCTTTACCCCCCCACTTTCCTGCTGTCTGCCCCATCCTCTCTTTCTCTCTACCCCCACTTACCCGTTGTCTGCCCCATCCTCTCTTTCTCTCTACCCCCACTTTCCCGCTGGCTGCCTCATCCTCTCGTTCTCTTTACCCCCCCACTTTCCCGTTGTCTGCCCCATCCTCTCTTTCTCTTTACCCCCCACTTTCCCGCTGTCTGCCCCATCCTCTCTTTCTCTTTACCCCCCACTTTCCCGTTGTCTGCCCCATCCTCTCGTTCTCTTTACCCCCACTTACCCGCTGTCTGCCCCATCCTCTCTTTCTCTCTACCCCCACTTTCCCGTTGTCTGCCCCATCCTCTCGTTCTCTTTACCCCCCCACTTTCCCGTTGTCTGCCCCATCCTCTCGTTCTCTTTACCCCCACTTACCCGCTGTCTGCCCCATCCTCTCTTTCTCTCTACCCCCACTTTCCCGTTGTCTGCCCCATCCTCTCGTTCTCTTTACCCCCCCACTTTCCCGCTGTCTGCCCCATCCTCTCTTTCTCTTTACCCCCCACTTTCCCGCTGTCTGCCTCATCCTTTCTTTCTCTCTACCCCCACTTTCCCACTGTCTGCCTCATCCTCTCTTTCTCTCTACCCCCACTTTCCCGCTGTCTGCCCCATCCTCTCTTTCGCCCCTCTTTCATTCTGGCTCCGTTTTCTGTTTGTTTTGTCATTTTTTTCCCTCATCCAAAGCTATAAATGGGAATAATAAAATCACAGTCCTGCTGAGAAGTAATCTAATTTTCCCTTCACTCGCCCTCGACTTCTCTCCTCCTCTTTCCCCTTTTTATTCACAATCTCGTGCTCTGCATCTCTCACTCCCCCCATTTTTCTCTCTTCCTACATTATTTCTTGATCAGTTTCAGGCGGCTCGGAGGGTCTTTGCCTCTAAATGATTGAAGCGAATGGAAAAACACATCACCAGGGAGCTGGACCTGTTTCATTTCCTCACTAAGCCCTGAAACGGCAGAGTATAACCCAATTCCTGCAATGGAAAATCACAATCACATCACAAGTGTAGACATGCAATGTAGGCGAAGGGTTGAAACTGAAGGCAGGTTCATTCAATGAAATGGACCTCCCCTCACTCCCTCTACCTGCCAGTCCCAAAGCATCTCTCCTCCTTGGGGTGGTCAGATGTTCCCATACCCCTATGCCCTGTTCTGGGTTGTGTGGTGTGCAAACAGACAGATGGTCAAACAGACTGGTATGTTCTCACTGCAGGGCTTTGGATCTCAGACAATGGGCTTCAGTCTCAGCCCAGAGACTGGGAAACCAAACAAAGAAGGGAAAGGGAGAAGAAAACAACCCAAAGAGGACAACTTTTTTAAGTGCTGTTTTCAAAGGGCTGTGGCTGTGTATTGTTGGAGAGGGTTTGTTTGTGCAATCTCACGCTATAGCGCATGTGTCAAAGTCATTCCCCGGAGGGCTAAGTGTCTGCGAGTTTTCGCTCCTCCCTTGTATTTGATTGTGATTTCAGTGACCAAAGTCACTGATTAGAGCAGAACTACCTCCCCTACTATACAGTGACTTTGGCAATAGGATGTTCAAGTTCTATTCAAGACTAACATGATTCTATTCATCTTTGTCCTCCCCGTCCTCCCTCTCTCAGGTACCACATGTCTGGTGGCCCTGCTGTCTGATAAAGAGTTGACGGTGGCGAACGTTGGCGACTCGCGCGGAGTCCTCTGTGACAAAGATGGCAATGCCATCGCCCTGTCACATGATCACAAGCCCTACCAGCTCAAAGAACGCAAGAGGATCAAGAAGGCTGGTGAGCAAACGGATATGCCTTAATAACTGGTTTAGGATCAGTTCTCTCCACCACTAGCCCTAATCTTAAACATTTATACAGTTGAAGTTGGAAGTTTACATACACCTTTAGCCAAATACATTTAAACTCAGTTTCTCACAATTCCTGACATTTAGTCTTAGTAAAAATTCCCTGTCTTAGGTCAGGTAGGATCACCACTTTATTTTAAGAATGTGAAATGTCAGAATAGAAGAGAGAATGATTTGATTTATTTCAGCTTTTATTTCTTTCATCACATTCCCACTGGGTCAGAAGTTTACATACACTCAATTAGTATTTGGGAACATTGCATTTAAATTGTTTAACTTGGATCAAATGTTTCGGGTAGCCTTCCAAAAGCTTCCCACAATAAGTTGGGTGAATTTTGGCCCATTCCTCCTGACAGCTGGTGTAACTGAGTCAGGGTTGTGGGCCTCCTTGCTCGCACATGCTTTTTTAGTTCTGCCCTCACATTTTCTATAGGATGGAGGTCAGGGCTTTGTGATGGGATGGAGGTCAGGGCTTTGTGATGGCCACTCTAATACCTTGACTTTGTCCTTAAGCCATTTTGCAACAACTTTGGAAGTATGCTTGGGGTAATTGTCCATTTGGAAGACCCATTTGCGACCAAGCTTTAACTTTAACTGATGTCTTGAGATGTTGCTTCAATATATCCACATAATTGTCTTCCCTCATGATGCCATCTATTTTCTGAAGTGCACCAGTCCCTCCTGCAGCAAAGCACCCAACATGATGCTGCCACCCCCGTGCTTCACGGTTGAGATGGTGTTCTTCGGCTTGCAAGCATCCCCCTTTTTCCTCCAAACATAACGATGGTCATTAGGGCCAAACAGTTCTATTTTTGTTTCATCAGACCAGAGGACATTTCTCCAAAAAGGACGATCTTTGTCCCCATGTGCAGTTGTAAACCGCAGTTTGGCTTTTTTTTATGGCGGTTTTGGAGCAGTGGCTTCTTCCTTGCTGAGTGGCCTTTCAGGTTATAGAGATATAGGACTCATTTTACTGTGGATATAGATACTTTTGTGCCTGTTTCCTCCAGCATCTTCACAAGGTCATTTGCTGATGTTCTGGGATTGATTTGCACTTTTCGCACCAAAGTACGTTCATCTCTAGGAGACAGAACTGGAATGCACTCCTCAAGAGAACCCCAAAAAACATCTACAGAACAGAGCCCATTAGCCTGTGATGTAATTATAATTTTATACTGTTTCATGTTCTCCTTCATGTGAAAGTGATTTTAATGGAATTGAGCCTTTAGTCAAATGAGTAACAAATCAAGGACACACTATTGTTATTTGTGGCTGTCCATAGCTCACCATCGCCATCTACAGGTTGGTAGTGGAGCTGCAAAAAGTAATGACCGCAAATGACACACAAACTGGGTAAGCTAGTTGGCTAGCAGTTTCCAGTAACTGACCTAAGTAACTATGTGTAAGTAAGTGTAAAATCAGTGGTCATAAGTTCACACCAGCTTCCATGACTGTTTACAACATCTGCTCTGTCATTATTATTACTTGGGTCTCCCATGTGGTGCAGCGGTCTAAGTCACTGCATCTCAGTGCTACAGGCGTCATTGTAGACCCTGGTTCGATTCCAGGCTGTATCACAACCAGCCGTGATTGGGAGTCCCATAGGGCAGCGCACAATTGACCCAGCGTCATTAGGGTTTGGCCGGGGTAGGCTGTCATTGCAAATAAGAATTTGTTCTTAACTGACTTGCCTAGTTAAATAAAGATCAAATAAAATATTATGACGGTTTTTATATAGCTATTATGATGCAGGGTTCAAGTTAAGGGTGTTTCCCTCCCGTTGAGTATGGCTTCCAAGTAAAGCCTTTCATCCAGTGTGTTACTCTTCATGGGTAATTCTCTAGTAACCTGGCTCGGGGCTCTGGCAGTGGGAGAGAATGCAAACATACAGGGCAGCGCAGACCTCTCCTGAATACTGTTTATTTTTCTGCTTTACCTTTGAACTTCAGTACTGTATGTGAACTGTGTCCAATATAAACCATTGTGTCAGTGAAAAGATGTGAAACCAAAGAAAATACATTTTGTGCGCTGATCCCTTCACTTGAATGGCTTCATACTGTAGTTGATAAAGATTGGATGGATCTGCTCATGGTCTTAGGAACACAAAAAATTTGTTATCTCTTCATCTGCTGTAACTAAAAGCCATTGTTTTCTCCTCTCTGTCCTCCCTTTCTCTCCCCATCCTCCACGCTCCAGGTGGCTTCATCAGTTTCAATGGTTCATGGCGTGTTCAGGGCGTCCTGGCAATGTCTCGTTCGCTGGGCGACTACCCTCTGAAGAACCTGAATGTTGTCATCCCCAACCCCGACATCATGACCTTTGACCTAGATAAGCTGCAGCCAGAGTTTATGATCCTGGCGTCGGACGGGCTGTGGGACGCGTTCAGCAACGAGGAGGCCGTACGCTTCATCAAAGAGCGCCTCGACGAACCCCACTTTGGCGCCAAGAGCATCGTCCTGCAGTCTTTCTACCGCGGGTGCCCGGACAACATAACCGTCATGGTGGTCAAGTTCAAAGGTGCCGGTGGCAAGGCCGCAGAGCAGTAGACCTACTGATACATCCAAAGGAGAGATTTATATTATATATGAATATATATGTATGTGTGTGCATAGGTTTAAAAGAAAAGAGAAAACAAGCCGGCAGTTTTTGGAGTGAGAACTGTTTGTATTGAAGATATTTACAGAAATGAGCCATTCGCCACCATGATGCAAACACTAAAATGTACACATACAAATTCACTCACACTCTCGAACAGTCACTTGTTTAGTTTTTTTCTTCAATCCACATAACGTATCATTAATGTTTTTTTGTTGTTTTTTTAAGCAGTCATCCTCCAGGCCCTACACTGTGTTACTATTTTGCAGAAGAGGTACACCAAGATATCAACATAATTTGAAGTCGAGACCAAGTTGCAGTGATTTGTACATCTCTGAGAGAACCTTTATCAGCAGATGTCATCTGATTTGGTGCTTACATACATCAGAGCACCTGTAACTGAACACCTGTTTGGTTAGCCGGAGGGGCTAAATAGTTTCTGTTTAAAGACAGTTCAGACTAGACAAACGTAACTGTGTTCTCTTCTGTTTTGTCTGGCATGGCCTATTTGTTTGGGGGGGGGCAATCAAACAGACAGTGACTGATTTGATTAAGATGGCATTAGGAGATGCATGCTCTGTGGTCCTCAACAACGGACTGTTGCCTGCATGAGTGTATCATGTCAAATCACATTCAGTTTGATTCTTCACTGTCACCCCTTGATTTCTAACGTTGATCTGTCGTTCTAAACATTGGCCATCTTGTCTGTCGGCTCCATAGACATTTAAACCTGTCAGCTCCCTAGCGCCATGTTGATTTTTGACCTGCAGTTGAGTACCCCCAAATGACTGCACTAAGAATTGCAACTGTATTTTGAAGTTCTGTAGTTTATTGGTACTAAATATAATAGATATGGTTCCTCATTCATGCAAACTACTAATGATGTCATCTATGCCTGTCTGTCGACAACGATCTGTGGTCATCCGTCTGCCCAGAATACATTTCTTTAACTCTAATCCCATGTTAACCCTGATCCAGGAATCACTTTGACACTAGTTGCACAAATGTTTGCACCATGCTGTTATTATTGTTATGCCAGTCTTTTTTCATTAATTATACAAATAAATTTTCACATGCGTGGTGGCATTCTACTGTTTGAATACCCGACACGTCTTTATTCTGATCATTGGCAGCCGATTGTCTTTCTGAAGTTGGGTTTAGTTCTATGGACTCATGCTCCCTCGACATCAGGGACCGTCACGGTCTGTCATATAGTACAGCTTACTTTAAGTTTATTTCTGTAATCTGACAGACTCAAAACGTAATATGAAGCCTTTGAATGAAATATTTACCTGTTGCCTTATTTTTTTTATATACATTTCCTCATGAATTTGTTGCCAAAACTAACTCCTTGGTTTGTAATGTTCGTTAAACATGCACATCGCATGTAGATATATCTCACGTGTAGAATACCATCACAGATGTCTCCGTGAGACAAGGAAGTGTGACATGAATGTACATACAGTGCCTTTGGAAAGTATTCAGACTCCTTGACTTTTTCTACAAATTGTTACGGTACATCTTTATTCTAAAATTTATTAAACAAATAAAATTCCTCACACAATACC
The DNA here is from genome assembly GCF_045791955.1 of Oncorhynchus clarkii lewisi. NCBI lineage: Eukaryota > Metazoa > Chordata > Actinopteri > Salmoniformes > Salmonidae > Oncorhynchus > Oncorhynchus clarkii. The sequence goes on along the minus strand of NC_092173.1, from coordinate 15,234,637 downwards.
CCATAATGACAAAGCAAAAACAGAAATACCTTATTTACATAAGGATTAGGACCCTTTGCTATGAGACTCGAAATTGAGCTTGGGTGCATCCTGTTAACATTGATCATCCTTGATGTTTCAACAACTTGATTGGAGTCCTCCTGTGGTAAATTCAATTGATTGGACATGATTTGGAAAGGCACACACCTGTCAATATAAGGTCACACAGTTGTCAGAGCAAAAAACAAGCAATGAGGTCGAAGGAACTGTCCGTAGAGCTCCGAGACAGGATTGTGTCAAGGCACAGATCTGGAGAAGGGTACAAAAAAATGTGTGCAGCATTGAAGGTCCCCAAGAACACAGTGGCTTCCATCATTCTTAAATGGAAGAAGTTTGGAACCACCAAGACTCTTCCTAGAACTGACGGCCAGGCCAAACTGTGCGATCGGGGGAGAAGGGCCTTGGTCAGGGAGGTGACCAAGAACCCTCAGGTCACTGACACTTAGGTCACAACCCTAAGAACACAGCCAAGACAATGCAGGAGTGGCTTCGGGACAAGTCTCTGAATGTCCTTGAGTGGCCCAGCCAGAGCCCAGACTTGAACCCGATTGAAGAGAAGAATGGGAGAAAATGTCCAAATACAGGTGTGCCAAGCTTGTAGCGTCATACCCAAGAAGACTCTGTAATCGCTGCCAAAGGTGTTTCAACAAAGTACTGAGTATAGGGTCTGAATACTTAAGTAAATGTGATATTTCAGTTTATTTTTTAATAAATTAGCACTTTTTTAAAATTATTTTTTATAAACTTTTTTTGCTTTGTCATTATGTGGTATTATGAGTATATTTGAGGGGGGGACAATGTAATTTTAGAATGAGTCTGTAACCTAAAAAAAAGTGGAACTAGTCAAGGGGTCTGAATACTTTTTGAAGGCACTGTACTGTTCCCATGTTATCCTCTTCCTCCACATCTGCAATGAAGAAAGCAATGCACCAACTCTTTGGTTTATTAACAAGAGGTATTTTACTAGATTAGTATGTTTGTGCTTTTTCAGTTCCGAAATAATGTACAGTGGAGAGAACAAGTATTTGATACACTGCCGATTTTGCAGGTTTCCCTACTTACAAAGCATGTAGAGGTCTGTAATTTTTATCATAGGTAGACTTCAACTGTGAGAGATGGAATCTAAAACAAAACTCCAGAAAATCACATTGTATGATTTTTAAGTAATTAATTTGCATTTTATTGCATAGCATAAGTATTTGATACATCAGAAAAGCAGTACTTAATATTTGGTACAGAAACCTTTTGTTTGCAGTTACAGAGATCATGCGTTTCCTGTAGTTCTTGACCAGGTTTGCACACACTGCAGCAGAGATTTTGGCCCACTCCTCCATACAGACCTTCTCCAGATCCTTAAGGTTTCGGGGCTATCTCTGGGCAATACGGACTTTCAGCTCCCTCCAAATATTTTCTATTGGGTTCAGGTCTGGAGACTGGCTAGGCCACTCCAGGACCTTGAGATGCTTCTTACGGAGCCACTCCTTAGTTGCCCTGGCTGTGTGTTTCAGGTCGTTGTCATGCTGGAAGACCCAGCCACGACCCATCTTCAATGCTCTTACTGAGGGAAGGAGGTTGTTGGCCAAGATCTCGCGATACATGGCCCCATCCATCCTCCCCTCAATACGGTGCAGTCGTCCTGTCCCCTTTGCAGAAAAGCATCCCCAAAGAATGATGTTTTAACCTCCATGCTTCACGGTTGGGATGGTGTTCTTGGGGTTGTACTCATCCTTCTTCCTCCAAACACGGCGAGTGGAGTTTAGACCAAAAAGCTCTATTTTTGTCTCATCAGACCACATGACCTTCTCCCATTCCTCCTCTGGATCATCCAGATGGTCATTGGCAAACTTCAGACGGGCCTGGACATGCGCTGGCTTGAGCAAGGGGACCTTGCGTGCGCTGCAGGAATTTAATCCATGACGGCGTAGTGTGTTACTAATGGTTTTCTTTGAGACTGTGGTCCCAGCTCTCTTCAGGTCATTGACCAGGTACTGCCGTGTAGTTCTGGGCTGATCCCTCACCTTCCTCATGATCGTTGATGCCCCACGAGGTGAGATCTTGCATGGAGTCCCAGACCGAGGGTGGTTGACCGTCATCTTGAACTTCTTCCATTTTCTAATAATTGCGCCAACAGTTGTTGCCTTCTCACCAAGCTGCTTGCCTATTGTCATGTAGCCCATCCCAGCCTTGTGCAGGTCTACAATTGTATCCCTGATGTCCTTACACAGCTCTCTGGTCTTGTCCATTGTGGAGAGGTTGGAGTCTGTTTGATTGTGTGTGTGGACAAGTGTCTTTTATACAGGTAACGAGTTCAAACAGGTGCAGTTAATACAGGTAATGAGTGGAGAACAGGAGGGCTTCTTAAAGAAAAACTAACAGGTCTGTGAGAGCCAGAATTCTTACTGGTTGGTAGGTGATCAAATACTTATGTCATGCAATAAAATGCAAATTAATTACTTAATCATACACTGATTTTCTGGATTTTGTTTTAGATTTCGTCTCTCACAGTTGAAGTGTACCTATGATAAAAAATTACAGATCTCCACATGCTTTGTAAGTAAGAAACACTGCTGATTTTGCAGGTTATCAAATTCTTGTTCTCCCCCACTGTATGTTACCAAATGTTTATGTGGAGTTTGAATTTGTTTTTGTTGAATTTAAGAAACTGTAAAAAATATATATATATCTGTGTATTTTAAGATAAAATCAAACCGATAACAATAAAAGGATTAATGATCTTTCTTGGTCTTCATTCATGGGAGAGAAAAAATGATGTTGATAAATTATATTTGATTAGTTTGAGAGATCTGCAGATACGGTATATTTCAACGACCGTGCTGGTGAGTGGCCTAAAGAAGACTGATTGGTTTGTCAATAGCACTTGTATTGTACAGTGTTTTTGTTCTGAATTTGTACAGTAAATAGGATACATGGTGGTAGATGTTGACTGGGTAAATCCAGGTAACACTTTACGTTAAGGTATACTTAAATTGATTTATAATGGTAAGTAAGTAGTTTATGAACTTAATTATTTATTTTATTAATCTAATAAACTGTTAGAATACATTGATTTGTTTTTTTGATCTAACAATTCACGTGCCCTGTTTTCAGCACTTCTACATTTAAAAAAAATATAAACAACAATTTCAAAGATTTTGCTGAGTTACAGTTCATGTAAGGAAATCGGTCAATTGAAATAAATAAATTAGGCCCTAATCTATGGATTTCATCTGACTGGGCAGGGGAGCAGCCATGGATGGGCCTGGGAGGGCATAGGCCCACCCACGTGGGAGCAAGGCCCAGCCAACCAGAATGAGTTTTCCCAACAAAAGGGCTTTATTACAGACAGAAATATTCTTCTGCAAACCACCCCCACCCCCACTTTGACGTCCTGCAGGTGAAAAAGCCAGATGTTGAGGTCCTGGGCTGGAGTGGTTCCATGTGATCTGCGGTTGTGAGGCCGGTTGGACGTACTGCCAAATGATCTAAAACGATATTGGAGTTGGCTTATGGTAGAGAAATTAACTCATATCAAACATCTCCAATCTAAAATCAAATCTAGAGTCGGCTTTCTATTCCGCAACAAAGCCTCCTTCACTCACGCCGCCAAACTTACCCTAGTAAAACTGACTATCCTACCGATCCTCGACTTCGGCGATGTCATCTACAAAATAGCTTCCAATACTCTACTCAGCAAACTGGATGCAGTTTATCACAGTGCCATCCGTTTTGTTACTAAAGCACCTTATACCACCCACCACTGCGACCTGTATGCTCTAGTCGGCTGGCCCTCGCTACATATTCGTCGCCAGACCCACTGGCTCCAGGTCATCTACAAGTCCATGCTAGGTAAAGCTCCGCCTTATGTCAGTTCACTGGTCACGATGGCAACACTGATCATCCCTAAAGCCAACACCTCATTTGGCCGCCTTTCGTTCCAGTTCTCTGCTGCCTGTGACTGGAACGAATTGCAAAAATCGCTGAAGTTGGAGACTTTTATCTCCCTCACCAACTTCAAACATCTGCTATCTGAGCAGCTAACCGATCGCTGCAGCTGTACATAGTCTATCGGTAAATAGCCCACCCAATTTATCTACCTCATCCCCATACTGTTTATATGTATTTACTTTTCTTCTCTTTTGCACACCAGTATCTCTACCTGTACATGACCATCTGATCATTTATCAATCCAGTATTAATCTGCAAAATTGTAATTATTTGCCTACCTCCTCATGCCTTTTGCACACAATGTATATAGACTCTTTTTTTTTTTTCTTTTTTTTTTCTACTGTGTTATTGACTTGTTAATTGTTTACTCCATGTGTAACTCTGTGTTGTCTGTTCACACTGCTATGCTTTATCTTGGCCAGGTCGCAGTTGTAAATGAGAACTTGTTCTCAACTAGCCTACCTGGTTAAATAAAGGTGAAATAAAAAAATAAATACACATTTTTAATTATCTGGCAACAGCTCTGGTGGACATTCCTGCAGTCAGCATGCCAATTGCAAACTCCTTTAACTTGAGACATCTGTGGCATTGTGTTGTGTGACAACTGCACATTTTAGAGTGTCCTTTTATTGTTTAAAATGACACTGTTTAATCAGCTTCTTGATATGACATGCCTATCAGGTGGATGAATTATCTTGACAAAGCTTAAAATCCTCACCAACAGGTATGTAAACAAATTTGTGCGCAAAATTTGAGGGAAATAAGCTTATGGAAAATTTTGGTGATCTTTTATTTCGGCTCATGAAACATGGGACCAGCACTATACATGTTGTGTTTATATTTTTGTTCAGTGTAGATAAATGGGTGTAGCCTAAACCGAAAATATATATGATTTATTATTCCCAAACCAGAAGCCGTGGATGGCAGCATTCCACCGAAACTGAAAGCACGAACCACTGCTTTCAACCAGGGCAAGGTGACCGGAAACATGACCGAATACAAACAGTGTAGCTATTCCCTCCGCAAGGCAATCAAACAAGCTAAGCGTCAGTATAGAGACAAAGTAGAGTCGCAATTCAACGGCTCAGACACAAAAGGTATGTGGCAGGGTCTACAGTCAATCACGGATTACAAAAAGAAAACCAGCCCCGTCGCTGACCATCATGCTATGGTGCCTGGAAACTACACCCTCAGCCAACTTTCCCAAATGGTTTTGTTGTGATGGAGTGCTGGTCTGGCATGTTGTGGCTTCAAAGATAACTAACTGTATGATGTAATCCACTAACCTTACAGGCCAGATAAGTACCCATGACCTACTGGTCTAAAACTGTCACTCTGATGCAATTTCCAGGAGACGGTCACTCAGGAAGGAACACAAACCCCCCTACACCCTAAAAAGGACTTCCTGCTAAGTGTGATGGTCTGAAGCAGGTGACTCTTTCAGCAGTGCAATAGTAATATAAGTCACAGAGGCTCTAGCCTGAACCATCACCAGAGACATAAAAAGCTTTACCGAAAGCTGTGTAATGACTTGGGCATCTTACAACAACAGGGGGAGTGGTCTTGCTGCCTCCTCGGTGTACATAAGCCATTCTGATTTGCACCCTGCCTTAATAAGAGGGGATTCATCACAGCCTGAGCTCAGAAAAAGACAGAGCTTACAGAGCAGAGCACAAAGTAACTGTGGGCAGGGCATTGCTGCACAGAGCTGAGGCAGCAACAACAACACAAGCCAGCCTTCTTCTCCAGACAACAGGACCTGTGTTTGGGTTGAGCATGGGACTGCATGGGTCTAAACACCCTCATCAGGCTCAGATTGTGATGCTGGGCCTGGACGGCTCGGGGAAGTCCACCCTGCTCTACAAGCTCAAGTACAACGAGTCTGTCATCACCGTGCCCACCGTGGGCTTCAACGTGGAGATGCTGGAGACGGAGGCGAGGGGTCCGGGGTTGACCGTGTGGGACGTGGGAGGCCAGCAGAGGATGAGGCCCCACTGGAAGCACCACTACCCGGGCACGGAGGCCCTGGTGTTTGTGGTGGACAGCTGGGACCGCAGGCGTTTGGATGAGGCAAAGAAAGAGCTTCATCAGGTCATTATTTATTCATAAAAAAATGTTTTATACAATTCAGCCTTATCCTGATGCATGAATGTCAATAAATTACAGGTCATATCCAGATCTATTTCTTGTCATATTAGGCCATGTTGTTATGGGGTATAATAATGTGTATACTGATATTTTACATCACACAACAGGTGCTGAGGAGCGGGAGTCTAAAAAGCCTTCCTCTGGTGGTGCTGGCCAATAAGCAGGACCTCCCCGGGGCAGCAAGCCCACAGGAGATCACCCACAGGTTGGACCTGAGAAGGGTATGTGGAAATAGGGATTGGTTTGTCCAGCCGTGCTCTGGGAGGACTGGTGTGGACCTGGAGGAAGGCTTCAGAAGAGTTGCCTATATGTTGAAGACTTCACTAAAGCAGACTAGGGCGGATATAAAGAACACAGTAAAACAACTGAAACCCAAAGCCATTACGATGATGACCAAGACAAAAGGCCTGGGCTGCAGCTAAGACCAGTGATTATAAAACCCTATCGATGGGTGTAATAATCTCCCTTGGATTATTTTGTATTCTTCTTCTGGATTATTTTGAGCAGAGTACCTGATTTAGAATGCCCTGTGTTGGATCATTCTGACCTACTCATTCTTGAATATGGGAACAAGACTCTCCAGAACAAACTTGAGATCCCAACGTATCTAACGCTGAAAGCTATCATTTTGCACGTTTGTTGTATCAAAAACACTTTTGAACAATGTGAATTTCTGCATTTCCTTGTGAATTTTTTATTATAAATTAAAAACCACTCATTGATATTGAAGGTGTTACTTTTTTAAGGCAGAAATATAAACTATTGAATATTTTACATAGTCATGACCAGAATCAGATGCAATGCATTTAGCCCGCACAGTTATTTTGTAGACTAATTTATCTGGAGCAAACGGGAATCATGCAAGTATTCAAATCACAAACCCCTAATGAGAGCAATATACAACATTTACAGACTTCTTTGGTTTAGAAATTACAAGTTTAGACACAGGTTTATACCAAATACACTGATTGAGAGATCTCAAAAGAGTGTGTGATATCTGTGGATTAGAATGATAAACAGGTCCCAAAACAGTGCTTCCATAATGAAAGCATGTCCCAAATATTCCATTAAAAAAGGTTCAATTGGAATTGGCTCTGTAACATCAAATTAGATTTTAGTTCCATGTTCCACATTATAGAATCTAAGGCAGTGAGTGTTATTTAAGGGACACAACAATTTGTAGATGAAACTTGAGAACTTTGCACTTTAGACAACTTAGTATTGCCCTGGAAATATTAAGTGTTAACTAAATGGACCTCGAGGTATGTATGCCTATACACAATGAAGCTCACTATAATGCACAACATTGAAAATAACATATTTGATGGTGTCTATCTTACTTTCGCCAATTGTAACTGTTATAGCTAACGTTAACGACCAACGCGTTGACTTACTGTTGTAACGTTACTAGCTATGTGCTTACAGACTATTTTGGAGGGGGAAACTATTCTGGGCATCGTTAATGTATTATTTAAAGTTAAATAACAGTTTTGACACCTGACTTCGGCAGTTGGTACCTAGCTACATTTCTGATTGTTGCCATAGTGACTACTGTAGATAGTTTCAGGGTCCGATATAGATAAATATATCAGTATAGGTCTAGTAACTGTTTAGGCCTACTAACACGTTACCAACATGCACTGATTGACAGATCATAACAGTGTGGTGGTCTGAACTAGCTGCGAACCACAGAGCGACCTCGTGAGGAATAATAACCTATTTCGCGAGACCAACGAGTGAGCAATAACGGGAATTCCCCGCCCTTCCACCCAGAGCGAGGCTGTCTCTCCACCACCGGCATTCCCAGTATGCACCGCGGACAGACCAACAAAAAATAGTCCGGTAACTGAAAGGCCTGAGAAAAATAACTCGAAAGGAGTAGCGGCTAGCTGATTCATTTCAAACGGTGTTAAAACATAGCTAAGATTGCTAACATGTCTGACAACGAGAAACTAGACAACCAGCGACTGAAGAATTTCAAGAACAAGGGTCGCGACTTGGAGGTGAAGTATCTGATTCCGTCGAGGGGTCCCTTTTCATATGCGCTATTTTGGGGCTGCGCTGTGTGACGTCGTTCGTAATTTTCATGGTCTGGAACTTTGCACCCAGACCAAACCAGGCCTTATCTGATCGTCAAATAGACCAAGGCCTTTCTATCAATCCATCCGACTTTCTGAACCAGAATAAAAGTAATCCACAGCACGTGAAACGTCCCCAGCTAACCGAGCTAGCAAACGACTCCCAGTTCCATCTAAGCTAAACTGGTAGCTAGCTAGTCTACAGGCCGTGATAGCAATGGTACACTAACAAACACGCTGTTCTAGCTAGCTATATTTGCTATTCGACAGTCATCTGAAATGTAGTTAGGTAGCTGTCTCAGACAACCCATCCGGTTTGGAGTTGACATACTTAACCACATGTTCGAGGGGACAATGTGGTTCTCTAAACGAGATTCGTATCCCCTTCGAACGACTGCGCTAGTCAGCCACCTCCGTGGTTTGGATTAGCTAACGTTAGCTAGCTAAGTATGTAGTTAGCTAGCCAGCTATAATGTACCACTCCTCCCCGGCTACAGCTTGCTAGATATGTAATGTAGTTAGCTAGCCAACTAATTTACACGCAATTATCAGATGGTATATATCCTTGTAGCCAGTACGATTTTAAAACTGGTACCTACCGTTGGCTAGCTAACTAATGACCTCAAATAAAAAATTACGCAGTAAAAACCTTAACTATACTAGCTAACGATAGCTAGCTAAGTTGATCTAGCTAACGATAGCTAGCTAAGTTGATCTAGCTAACGTTAGCCACCCAACTGAGTTTGTCAGTTTAACTTTAGCTTCGTAGTTAGTTGTTCCAAGTGTCAAATGTAATGGTAAATATTAGCCGCGTACTAGTTGGCAGCTTCTTTAACTACAAATATTGAATTATGTCTAGTTAGCCAGTACCCGATGTTGGTAGCTAGCTAGGTTACTAGCTAACCTGCTAGCGTAGAATGTAGCTGGTCAGGGTCCCTTTGCAGGCCTTGGCAGACCCATAACGAAAGTTATAGCCATTGTGAGGTAGATGGATAGCAAGTGTAGGACAGTTAAACGTTAACATTACATTATACTAATCAGTGTTTTCCCTAGCTTTGGAACACAACATCGGGGGGCTGTGTTTGGTTGGACTCCCAGAGTTGTGAATCCTTCTGATGGGTGGCGACAGAAAATAAACCTACCACAATATGTAGAGTTCCTACAGATTATACACATGCCTTTGACAGGAAACGTTGTTTTTTTGGTGAAGCCCGCTATATTGTGGTAGGGTTATTTTACATCAGAATGATGCACAACTCGGGGAGTCCAACCAATATACAGACTCCCGATGTTGTCCCAACGATATTTCCCCCCCAGACCATTTCGGACTTGGTGCTAGGGCACCACACCAACACCCAAGGCTTCTTCAACTTAACTACATTTTCAGTTCAAACTAGTGGAAGCTAAATTATTATAGGCAACCGGAACAGATGATAGAGGAACACGTATACTAGCTAGTATTATGTTTAAGCTAGATGAGAAGAAGTGTCTGCCTCTTTTTAACAATGATGTAATATGGCTAGTCAATGGCAGGGGCATTGTTTGCAGTGTAAACAAAAATATTGCTTGCATAACAACTAACATACATAACTAGGCTATATCGCACCACCACATGATGATAGAAGTGCTGATCATATTTGAGTGATGCACTGTCTGCCACTTCACTGTGGAGTGGGAGTATAAGAAGGAAATGGGTATGGCCCTTCTAGACAGAAGGAAGAATTTAACTTCGTACTTTCACTATATCATCCAATCATGACAAATGGCCAAAGGCCAGTATTTTATGACAGCAAATTACTTAATTTGTCCTTACAAGAAATGTAATGTCTGTCAATCAGGTGCTTGAAAATGGTCCCTCGTATTACTACCCATTATTAACACGAGCCCTTACATACAAAACACCAGTAGTTGAGATCTGTGTTAAGTCAGTCTATGTAAATGAGGTCCTTGTTATGTGAGTGTGAGCTGGTGATTTCAGGCAGTGGTATGGCAGGCTTGTTCTATCACTGTGCCATCAAAGCTGTGGATGAACAATCTGACTCTGAACAGCTCTCACAAATACACATGATGCCGTCATATCATATTGGGAGGATAAACATCTAATTTATGTTTTGCGTGTGGATTGTGGAAGTATCAACAAATAATCAGGCATACATAGTGTGTATTTGTACTGGGCTAATGTATGGGTTTTCTCCGCTATAGACGATGAGAAGACAGAGGACAGAGGTGGTGGTGGAACTCCGCAAGGTAATTGTTCAACTTCTTTCCTTTAATCTATGTCGGACGAGATACAAATGCATTTCAATCAGGATATCAAAGATGAGTTTAAAGGGATACTTCGGGATTTTGGCAATAAGGCCCTTGATCTACTTACCCAGAGTCAGATGAACTTGTGGGGACCATTTTTATTTCTGTCCTGTCTGATGGTAGTTTGAAGCCAATGCTAAGTAGTGTTAGCGCAATGATTGGAAGTCTATGGGTATCTGCTAACATCTCGAAGTATTCCTTTAAATGCTTGTTTAATAGTTGAGCCTGTTGTCATGCTGATGCATATACGTTAAGACCGCTTTCTTGCCCTGCTCTCTGCAGAACAAAAGGGACGAACACCTGCTGAAGAGGCGAAACGTGCCCCACGAGGACACCTGCGAAGACTCTGATGCCGACGGAGACTTCAGATCGGTACGTTCTGATTGGCCCTCTGTCATTTTCCTCTGTGATCCTCCAGAGAGCATGGCTTTCTTTCCTTCCTTGAAGTAATCACTGGTTTGATAGGGATTAACAGGTGATTTAGATATATGGTGAAGACTGAGTTCCTAGAACTGTTAGCTAAAAATATATCCACATGCAATCCAAAACAAATGTGAGGGGACCTCTTGTTGCAATAAAATATGAACAAAATAGGATGACTATTAACTGTACTGTATTCTTTTATAGTATTTTTTATTTTTTTTTGATTTGTAATGTATAATGTTTGGCCCGTGTTGACATTCCTCTCGGACTGATTAGTGTCTCCAGGCACTGCCTGACTAATCACCCTGAGGTGTGGCCACAATGCAAACAAACCATTACGTTTCCACTGGCCGTGTTTGACATAGGCAAAATAAATTGTTCCCTTACCAAGTACCTCCTTTTATCTTGCAGCAAAACACCTCTCTTGAAGCAATAGTACAAGTAAGTGCACTTCCAATTTTGAAACATTTCTTAGACATGGATTTGCTTCCACGGTATGTGATTCCCTGTGTGCTGTTGTTGCAGAATGCCACAAGTGATAACCAGGGAGTTCAGCTGAGTGCCGTGCAGGCTGCAAGGTAGGAACTCTCTCCTCCTACACCCGGCTCTGCTGGTTGCCATGGTGATTCACACTCAAACATGGTTCCAAAACCAATCTCTAGAATGTTGTGGCGTGGCATGTTCTGGAGCATAGCCTTCAAATTATTTCCTGGTTTCCGGCGAACATGCTAGACTTAGTTCTGTGGCATTGTCGCTGGTCTTGTGTAATCATTGTGAGATTGCGTTGTCATGCCTGATGTTTACATTTCACATTCCTTTATTTTATGTTTTGCTGTGTCTTAAGTGCAAGTATGTGTGAATAATGGACATTTTCACCCTGCAGGAAGCTGTTGTCTAGTGACCGTAACCCTCCCATAGATGACCTGATCAAGTCAGGCATTCTCCCCATTCTGGTGCACTGTCTGGACAGAGATGACAAGTAAGCAGGGCTTTACTTTGTGTTATAATTACTCTGTGTGTTATATAATAGAAGTGGTTGTGACCTAAGCAGTGCTGCAGTGAATGTAAACTAAGCGTCACTCCACTGAGATTGGATCTCTTTGGGTGATGATGAAAGTATGTTGCAATGCAAATGTTTTCATAAACAGATGTGAGGATTGTCAGAACCACTGACGGATGGAATAAGAACCCTTTCCATCACACTCATTTTCCCCCTCTCTCTATCCCTCCCCTCTCTCCACCCTTTCTCTTTCTACCTCCTCCATCTCATTTCACATCTGCCTCTGTCTCCAGTCCATCTCTACAGTTTGAAGCTGCCTGGGCTTTGACCAACATTGCATCAGGAACCTCAGAGCAGACCCAGGCAGTGGTCCAGTCCAGTAAGTACCAGCTTACAATATCAGCGCCAGTACAATTCTGGGGGCTAAGTGGGATTTTCTATCATCATGCCTACCAGATGTTGGATTTGTAGTTTGTGCCCCTGAATGACCGATTATTTGTAGTCTTTGGTGATGGAGTTGGCTATTAAATATTAATTACAGAATTTCTTCTCCTGCAGATGCTGTGCCACTGTTCCTGAGGCTGCTGCACTCTCCTCACCAGAATGTGTGTGAGCAGGCGGTCTGGGCCCTGGGAAACATCATAGGTGAGTCTGGATCCTTCTCTGTGTGTCTGGGACCCTCTAACAATAGCGGCTGATTGTGGGAATGGCTCAGGGATTCTCTGTTTGTCTCAAGGCATCATCAGTGAGAGTTTCACAAACAATCTCTGTTCCTAGGCGACGGCCCCCAGTGCAGGGACTATGTGATCAGTCTGGGCGTGGTGAAGCCCCTGCTCTCCTTCATCAGCCCCTCTATCCCCATCACCTTCCTCCGTAACGTCACCTGGGTCATGGTCAACCTCTGCCGCCACAAGGACCCACCGCCACCCATGGAGACCATCCAGGAGGTAAGAGAACTTTCTCATCCTTCAGTCTCTTGACTGTTGATCAACTCATGATGATTATTTGTTTTTAGTTGTTGACGATTTCTTTATATAATGAATTACGCTATATAAGTTGAATGAATAAAGTTGTGTAATTATTAAAGGTAGACTCAGCAACATGCTGAGAAATTTATGAAAGAACAAGATTATGCTCTAAAAATAACCCTAAGATCCAAATTAGAGCATTACAGACGTAGGTTTACCATGTTGAGAAATAAGGTGATGAAAGAAATCAGACAGGCCAAGGCAAACTTTTTTTATTAACATAATTGGTGAAGCAAAGGGAAATTCTAAGCTGATCTGGGAGAATCTAAAAAGGTTAACGGAAAACCAGAGTAACACTGCAAAAAGACTTGAAATCATGGTGAATAACAATCTAACACAGGATGCAGTCGACATAGCAATAGCCTTCAATTCCTACTTTATTGACTCTGTCAGGGTACTGACACAGAACCTCTCCACTGGTTTCTCAGTGCTAGTGAATGACGCTCAACCTGTCTTCATCATAGGGGAGGTTTCTGAGACAAAGGTGAACAAGGTGATTAGCTCACTAAAGAACTCTAAAGCCAAAGATGTGTTTGGGCTGGACTCTGCCTTTCTTAAAAACTACAAAGAGTCACTCATTGGCCCCATTACTAAGGTCACCAACACATCTATTGGTCTCGGGGTGTTTCCAAGGGTTTGGAAGTCGGCCATAATAACAGCCATCTTTAACTCGGGTGACCCTGCTGACGTGAGTAACTACAGGCCCATTAGTATACTACCTGTGCTGTCAAAGTGTGTAGCAGAACAACTGATTGCCCACCTCAACAACAGCCCCTTCACATTACACTCTTTGCAGTTTGGCTTCAGAGCGAAACACTCCACAGAAACGGCCAACTGCTTTCTTCTGGAAAATGTGAAGTCCAAGATGGACAAAGGGGCCGTTGTTGGGGCTGTATTTCTGGACCTAAGGAAGGCTTTTGATACGGTTAACCATGAGATTCTCATCACAAAATTATCCAAGTTCAACTTTTCCCCCCGATGCCTTGAGATGGATGGAATCATACCTTGAAGGCAGAACTCAGTGTGTCAGAGTGAGCAATGAGCTGTCGCCCACTCTTAGCTATGATGTGGGCGTGCCACAAGGGTCAATACTGGGTCACCTCCTGTTCAGCCTGTACATTAATGATCTGCCTTCTGTCTGTACTGGGTCTGAAGTTCAAATGTATGCAGATGATACAGTGATATATGTGCATGCAAAGAGCAAACAACAAGCTGCACAAGAACTCGCTACTGTAATGGTCCAGGTTACAAAGTGGCTCAGTGACTCGTGTTTGCATCTCAATGTAAAAACTGTTTGCATGTTCTTCACAAAGAGGGCAACAGATGCTACTGAGCCAGATGTCTATGTGTCAGGGGAGAAGCTCCAGGTGGTATCTGATTTTAAGTACCATGGCATCATACTTGATTCCAACCTCTCCTTTAAAAAGCGTGTGAAAAAGGTCATTCAGATTAGCTAATTTCCGATTTATACCAAATTGCTTGACTACAGAGGTAGCAAAACTGTCCTTCAACAACTCAGCTCGACTCATGAATTTTTCATATTTTAATGGACACCCCCCACCAAATGGCTGTTTAAACATACATATTGTCCATTTGACACATCTCCAGTGGGAATATCCTATTCCTGTCATTTTGTTGGCATCTCTCTCACTGACTCTCTTGCTCTCTCCCTCTTTTCTCTCTCAGATTCTTCCAGCTCTCTGTGTGCTGATCCACCACACTGATGTTAATGTGAGTTCCTCAATCACTGATTGTATTCAGAAAGACACAACCCGATTTAGTAAAAGTTTACATTGATTTCCCCCTTTTTAATAACCACAGGCAGATATTAATGCATGATCTGTATGTTGATGAATTAGTGAATGTTTTGTTTTTGGACCTGTGACCCTGTGTGTTGACCCCTGTAGATCCTGGTGGACACGGTGTGGGCTCTGTCCTACCTGACAGACGCGGGCAACGAGCAGATTCAGATGGTCATCGACTCAGGCATTGTGCCCAACCTGGTGCCCCTGCTTAGCCACCAGGAGGTCAAAGTCCAGGTACGGAGACACAGAGATGCCCGTGGAGAAACAGATCTAGGATCAGCTTAGCCCCCCCAAGTCTCATCTTCAACGAGAACTGTCCGTAGATCACCGTCTAGGATCAGCTCCATTCAACTCAGTGGGGCTCAGGAAGACAGACGCCAACCAAATGGAATGGTGCTTTTGTAAGGAATGAGCTGTGCCAGACCATAGCTGTGTTTGCAGATGTGATTGCATCAGATAGGTGTGTAAGCAATATGGCGGTGACTTCTCTATGCTCATTAGAAGGATAGGTAGAGCCATCACCACATCACTTACCCATATCAGTTACCTTCAGGTCTGCAAACACTGAAGGGGGCGGGGCAGGGGGTTGTTTTCAGTCAGGTACTTGGAGACCTGTGCACTGCGGTGGTCAGGTTAGGGTTTGGAGAAGAGCTCTTGTCCTGAGCTGCAGTGTTTTGATCTGAGATGGGTTCCTGTCTGGCCGGGTGGGTCCGTTGGGCGTCTAAGTCAGTTACTAGGGTGCTTTATGAGTAGTGAGTGATCCTAGGGTGGCAACACATATATTCTAAGTGATTTCAATGGGTCTTTCTCCATTCAATTGTTTTATACTGTTCAATTCAACATCATTTCAGCATTTTCTGTATTACCTGCACTCATAATTTCCACGCTGCCAAGTAGGGCTGCACAATATGGGCAAACAATCTAGGCCTTATTTTTAACCAACTGTTGCAATTGTGATTTGACTTTCGATTTAGAGAAACAAGTTGGAATCATGGAAATAGATTATTCTAATTAGAATATTAATAGTGGGCACTTTAAATACAGTATTTGACGTGACATCGAATTAAATTGCCAGGCAGGAGTTATTATGACAGGGTAGGAACCAAAGTGTTTTGTTTCCTAGGGGACCCTATAATCTTTGGCTATGTTGAATGTTTTCGCTTAGCGTCTTCATGCTTTGCGTATTCCTTCTTAATTTAGAAGATACTGTTGCACAAACATGATGATTTAGGTTTACTCGGTTACTGGTAATATCAGGCTGTATAGCTAATTACGTTTGCTCTGACTCAGCTTTTTGGAAAGCGGTGCCAATTGGGATGACTCAAATAGCGAATTAAACTATAAAATGGACGTTAAACACGCCGTATCACATTAAACAAAAACATTAAAATATCATGAAAACCCAAACCAGTCCGTGCATCAATACCAGTATATCGTAAAATGCGGTATACCGCCCAGCCCTAGCTGACCCTAGAGATCATACTGCTCAGGACTTCAATGGGTCTTACTCCTGGCCCTGATGCCTTGTCTGATGGTTACTGTGCTGATATTCATACTCAAACATTCTTTGGGTAGTGGTTGGTTTGCTTACTTTAGTTGCATGAATGTTTGTTAATGCTTGGAGTTGTTTGTATTGACTGCTATGTGGAACTTGATTGTGTGTTTCTCTCTAGACTGCTGCTCTGCGGGCGGTGGGCAACATAGTGACTGGAACAGATGAACAGACCCAGGTAGTGCTCAACTGTGACGCCCTGGGACACTTCCCCTCTCTCCTTACACACCCCAAGGAGAAGATCAATAAGGTAACAAACACACCATAATACATACTCTGCACCGCTTCACCTTGCCACAGCACAGCAGCTGTGTCAGTGGGACTGATCATGCTAGAAGTGATGAAATCAGAGACATGGTGCTAGTGTGAATGCTATATGAATGACAGTGAATGGGGATATAACTATTAGTTAGGTACTCGCATCATGGAAGAGCCGGATCAAGGAGACTTCAAGAAGCTGATGGAAATTGCAGTTTGAGTAGATTTTGGGGTGGTCTGGGACGGTGGGTAGAGTGTGAGTGCGTTTGTGTGTGTGTATAGTATTTGTGGGTGAAGGGTAGTGGGCACAGAAGACCCATGGGTCTCTGCTGATATCGGAGTGCATCTGAGGCCTGTCACTCAAACAGAGGCCCCTCCCTCCGTGACTGAGCCAATGATTAGGGCCTCACGACCGCCCCTACCCTGTCCCCAGCACCCCATCTCGACCAGGGGCCACAGCTTTGAGCAGGCCCCTGGAGTCTGATCTAGCTCAGTCCACACACCTTTGAATTCCACGTGTGAACTCCTCACCATTTCTGCAGTCCTCCTGACACGCATGCACACACTCTAGCGCACACACCGACTGCTTATTCTGTCTCTATAAGCCCTGCCTCTCGCACACCACACTTGTGTGTGAGAGTAGTCACACTGGAGTAGTGAGTAGAAGGAGTAGTCACATTGAGTGCTGCTGTTTCTTCTCCCATCCTGCAGGAGGCAGTGTGGTTCCTGTCCAACATCACAGCAGGCAACCAGCAGCAGGTGCAGGCTGTCATTGATGCCAACCTGGTACCCATGATCATCCACCTTCTGGACAAGGTCTGTTTTATCACTTTCACTGCTTCATTCATCTCTTCATCAGAGCTTTCTCTCACACAAAATGAAGCAGTGATGAGAGTGTCATATTGGGGAAATATTAATTCAAATGTTTTTGCAGGGAGATTTTGGAACACAGAAAGAAGCAGCCTGGGCCATCAGCAATCTGACAATTAGCGGGAGGAAGGACCAGGTGAGCTCAACTGAGGCCTACCCACTTTACCACATACACCTCACCTGACATCCATACACTCGAATAATAATATATAATGTATTTTGTAAAGCCCCAAGCTGACCCTTCTCCGGTTCTGTAGGTGGCGTACCTGATCCAGCAGCAGGTGATCCCTCCCTTCTGTAACCTGCTGACAGTGAAGGATGCTCAGGTGGTGCAGGTGGTCCTGGACGGCCTCAGCAACATCCTCAAGATGGCTGACGACGAGGCCGAGACCATCGCCAACCTCATCGAGGAGTGTGGAGGTCAGAGCCCAGCCCACTCAGTTACCCCTCAAGCGTCATTGTTCCTCCCAACTGTTTATGTTGAAGTATAGTGTTTGTATCTCAGTGGCTGTGTAGATTTGACTTGAACCATCTCTCTTTCCTGCCCCTCAGGTCTGGAGAAGGTGGAGCAGCTCCAGAATCATGAGAATGAAGACATCTATAAACTGGCCTATGAAATTATTGATCAGTTCTTCTCATCTGATGATGTAAGTCAGAGCTCTAATATGGCCATGTCGTGGTTGGGGAAGGTACTGCATACTACATTGTGGGGAATGTCTTATTGGTATAGATTGAGTTATTGTCTCATGTTCAGATTGATGAAGACTCCAGCCTGGTTCCGGAGGCGATCCAGGGGGGAACATACGGCTTCAATTCCTCCACCAACGTGCCAACAGAGGGGTTCCAGTTCTAGAAGGCATCTCGGGAGTCTGGAGTTTTGTTTGCGATGCAGCACTCTGTTCAACATAAAACAAATTAGGAGAGAAAGAGAGCGAAAGAGTGTGAGAGAAATTAGATCCATTGTGCTTGGCTCGTGGGATCCGTGGCTGCATCTTATCTGAGAGAAAATGTGTTGATTTCGTTTGGCATTCCAGGGGAACCAGCCCAAATGAAGTTTGAGATGGCGAGTGGGTGTGAGTGAGTGGCTACATGTTGCAAAAAACAAACATCTACATCGAATGCGTTGAGACACGCCGAGTAACTTCCATGTTATTGGAGCTGTCTAAAAAAACGGAAAACTACTACAATGATGACAAAAACGCGATGTCAGCCCGGGGAGAATCAAATACTTCAAAATCAAGACATTGAGGCAACAAACACAAAAGGAAAACCAACCAAACAAGCGTAAGATGAACCATATGACAATTCTGCGGTCCTCCGACCGGAGGGGGCGCCACCTCCTGTGCGCCCATCCCCCAATCGGCCACGCCATCAGACGTGTGTGTGAATGGACCCATTGTGTATGAATGTCTGGACTCAGTGCTGAGGAGCCAGGTTCATCTCCTCCAACCAGAGGCCCTCGATGGAGCGTCTCCCTCCCCCCCCCCCCCCCTCCCCCCGCGGCGGTGGGCAGGGCTAGAGTCCAGCGGGTGTGTGCAAGAGAATGGACGAGTGCCGTGTGTGCGTGTCTGGAGTGTGCAAGAAGACTGGATGTGAACGCATGTAGAGAGAAACAAAATACATACAACATAAGAGTAACAAAACCGAGAAGCGCAAACGAAGGAAAATACGAGAAGAAATTCTGCCTTCTAATGAGGCAGATACAAATCCCTGAAAGGAAGAACTTTGGAAATGAAAAAACATGTAATCACAAGGGTTTTGTTTTGTTGTTTTTAATTTGTATTAATTGACACTGGACAAGGCTAGGTGGAGCAGCGGGTGCATTGTAGTAAGATGCATTTGGTGGCTTTTCTTTTTGCATCCAGTGTGTACAATTTTTATTTTCTGCTTTTACTTTCATTGCTTATGTGAGGTGATTAATAAGGATCATAATTCCACCTCCTCACATTAACCATACCTTTGCACCAGATCTGGGTTTGATGCTGTGAAATTCTGACATCATCATTGTCAACCAAATGACTCGTGTACTCCCCTAGCATGATTTAATGTTTTTTCTTTCTCTTGAAGCAAAAATCACTGCTTTTGCGGTATTGTTGCCATAGCTTTGACTTATCACAAGGGGAAATTAAAAATTGCCATTTTATGTAACTTTGATTCATAACCTTTGCATGTACTAAGCTATAGCACAGTTCATTTGAGGGGTTTTTAGTTTCTTTAGGCTGTACACAGTGTAATTTTTTATTTTTTTTTGTAAACTTTGCTGTTCAAATGTTACCTGTCTCCCCCTACTGACTTAAGTTTCTGATTTTGAAGATAAATCTGAACAGTTTTGCACATGTACTGCAGAGTGAGAGGCCTGAAGTCATTCAAAAGGTGTGGTTGGACTCATCAGACCTGCTAACACCTTCAATATGCATCATCCAACCACAAGCTTTGTTTTATATTTAGTAGTAGCCATAATCAACTCACGTTGAGACATTTTTAGGGAATTTGGAGGAATTTTTATTTACATTTTTTAATTAGGGGTAATAATTATTCTGCCTGAGGCACCCCTGAATTGGGGAAAGGTAAGTATCGGTGATTGGACCCCCTAGCCTCGACAGGGTGGCTCAATGATAAATGTTGAGCCTTATTCCTTGACCTAAGAGAACCCATGAACAAGTTTGCTGTACCTCCCAACCCCTTGCTCCTGCCCCGTTTTCCATTTAGGTGCCCAATCTTCCCCCATTTTTCTTTGTGTTAATTTTTAAGACTGTAGAAATTGATTGCACTTTGTGGTCATCATAACCTTCTGTTGAACATTTAGTTTTTTTTTTTTTTCAGCATTCCTTGTTAGCAAATATGTGGTTTCAAAAAAATAAAAATGAAATGGTGGTTAACCTGTCGAGTTGGATCTACAGGCTAGATTGTCTTCAAGAAAATAAATAGTGAAACCCACAGGTATGGTCTGTTTTTCTTGTCTTTTAATGGTTCATGTATACTGTAGTAGGCGTATGTATGCCTGTTGCCTCTGCAGTTTCATTTAGGATGTTCTGTCATTTGTAGCATTTCATTCTTCTTTTGATGCTGTGCTATGGTGAAAGAAGTATTGCTTTGATATGGACTTTAAAATATATATATAATACAAACACCAAACAATGACTACCTACCTACATCTCATCTGCCCAGACCCGCATGCTCATGCCCCCATCCCTTTGTGTCTCCAAGCTGAGTGATGAGAAGAGAATCGTCCATCCATTGGGTATCTCGCAACGCCCCCATCGTCAGTTACTTTGTAACAGTGCACTTGATTTAAATTTGAGGCACATGATAGGAAAAAGGCTGTAAATCGCATGCGCATTGGGATACTATAGTCCGGGACCAGACCGAGGACAGGACGCGAGCAAGAGGAGGATCTTCGGCACGTATTTTCGAAGTCCGGGCATCGGTGAGCGTTTCGAAAATAAAACAAATACTGTACTTTGTGAAATTAAAAAGCTAGGCTTTATCAATCGTGTCTATCATAAAGTTTGCAACAGTGAGTTTTTGATTTAGAAATAACAAGCGCAGTAGCCTTGCTGAAATGCAGCCCGACTAACCATCTGTCAGGCAAACTGGTATCACGGTTGTTTTCTTTCAAACGTAAACACTTCCGGCAGCATTTTTACAGGGTCTTCGGGCTTTTGTTTTGTTTAACATATTATTCATGGAATAATTGAGTGTGCCCGAAGTCCATGTTATAGGCTATGTCTATTGTTGTACATTGTCGACAGTGCCGCACAAATAGGAAGGTTAAAAAAAAAAACACGTGTAGCCTAAATTGCGATAAATCCAAATTAATCTCAAAACACCTTTAGGCGAAATATCATTCTGGACAGACAGCTGTCATTATCACATTATTATTTCAGCAAGAATAGTGTCACTCCGGTGTTTGGGAGGATCACGTGAGCATCTACCTGTCTGCAATCTAACCTGAGGTGCCGGGTCTTGTACACCAAAATGAGTGGGCTCTTGCAAGCCCCCACATTATCAATGTAATACATTACTAGTAGTCTTGACCTCTGGTAGGTGGAGCTGTTAGTGTTTCCAATACGTATGTTACATTTCAGGCAATTGCACTACACTAGCCAAACCGACTGCATTATACTGTAGTTGGGCAACCTGTCCCAGGAAAACCACTATCATTATGTAACCAGGGCTGGCTTGCAACATAAGCAGTTGCTTAGGCCCCTCAGCCACTTTTTTTTTTAGGAACTGTCTGGTTCTTAATTTACTGTTGAGAGTTAGAATATTAGAATACACAAGGTGCATGCTCGAAATGTGGTTTTGAATCTGCAGTTTAATTGTTTTGTCAGTCATTCAATAAGCCAAACAGCTAACCATTTTTAGATTGGTAAATTAGCCTAGCCAGTAATCTAAACTTGTAATAATCATGGCCAAATATTGACTGGGCACACAGGGCACATCCCCAGGGCCCCCATTGATTTAGCTAGTCACTCTCACTCAGATATCATGGCATATGTCATGGAAAAATGTGTAGAATTGCAGGAAATTGCTTAAAACTGCAAAAATGTCTCTGCCCCATTGCAAACCGAATAGAATTGCATGACATTTGTTAGAAAATTGGTCAGTTTTCTCACAGCCCCAATGGCAAAATGTGTGGAATTGCAGGAAATTAACATAAAAATGTAAATGTTTCTCTGCTATAAATAGGGGAGGACACTTATTTTTGCCCACTTGGTCGGGGCCCCCCAACAAAATCTTGCTTAGGACCCCCAAAAGGCTAGAGCCGGCCCTGTATATAACACCATTACACTAACCATATTGCATCACCATTTGAATGAATTATTGTTCCGAAACAATTCTCATGTGGCTCTCAATGTTGTTCATCTCAGTCAACCAGCGTTATTCATTATGTGTGATGTATGCAGCAGAGCAATGTGCAAGTGGCAATAATTGTAGTGCCCTACAAACCTATACATGGGTTAGACTGAGACAGTAGAAACTGCTGATCATCCGGTCAGACTGAAATAGCTTCTAGTGGTGAGGTGGGAGTCATCCGGTGTGAAGTCGTAATCCGCTGCTGTCCAGGTTTGGAGGTACTGTTTTGTCACTCTTGTGTAAATATGCTAGAAGGCCACATAAATATCGACCACTAAACTTTGCAGGTTGTCAGGAAGTGACTCCACCCGTGTGTAACTGTTGATGAATCATTATGATGAACTTAATACTCATCACCAGCAATTAGATTGCAAATATTAAGCCAAGTGGGTTTGGAGTCTTTGTCAGGACAAATCAAACCTTTGATCGTCACTCTTGATTTAGAACACTCAAGTGTTTTCCTCTCTTCCAATTACAGGCAAAACGATGCATTAAATGACAAGGGCAGCAACAAGCCAGGTACACAGAGCCTCATTGTCCCATCACCCCACCATGGATAACCTAGAAGAGGACCTGACATGTTCTGTGTGCTATTCCCTCTTTGCTGATCCTCGGGTCCTGCCCTGCTCTCACACCTTCTGTAAGTCCTGCCTGGACAACGTACTCCAAGTCTCTGCCGTCTATTTAATCTGGCGTCCGCTGCGGCTCCCACTCAAGTGCCCCAACTGCCGCAGTGTGGTAGAGCTCCCGCCAACAGGTGTTGATGCATTGCCCATAAATGTCTCCCTCCGCGCCATCATTGAGAAGGTAACCATTTGTTTAATACTTTTTGATCTTAGGGGACAGTCACAATCGGGGCATATCTTAATAGGGTACATACAGTATAATGAAGGGGTTTATCATATATTTTAATCCCATCGTTACCTGTCAGTTCCAGAAGGACAGCCAACCACAGCCCCCCTCCTGCCCTGAGCACCACCGACAGCCCCTCAACATCTACTGTGTCCAGGACCGCCAGCTCATCTGTGGCTTCTGCCTAACAGTGGGCCAGCACCAGGGACACCCCATCGATGACCTGCAGGCAGCCTTCATCAGGGAAAGGCAGGCACCCGCTCACCTACTGGGGAGGCTCTCAGACCACCGCTGGGCAGAGGTGATTTGTCAGTAATAATGGATTTAATGCGTTTGAGCAAATTACAATTTCTGGGTAGGTAACCTAAAGTGTTATTTCCTGAAGGTGTGTGAACTGGGGGAGCAGCTGGAGCAGGAGAAGGCCAGCTGCGAGGGCCTAGTGAGGCAGGACCGGCAGGCCGTGGAACAGTACTTCCAGGGGCTGGAGCTGGTGCTTGCCAGGAAGAAAGAGGCATTCATGGGGGCCCTGGACACTGCAAGCATGGAGGTGTCGCTGGCCTACAATCCACTCATCCAGAGGCTGAAGGAGCTGCAGGTAAGTATAGCCTGGGGTTGGGTGTTGTCATGACATCACTTCCTCACCTTTGATGTTCTATTATGGTGCCACCCTTCCCCACAGGAGGAGCAGCTGGACTTGTTGTCTCTGGGCTCAGCTGTGGAGGATGAAGACTCCCCCCTGGTGTTCCTGGAGAAGGTGTATCTGTTCCGGGAGAGGGTGGAGGCACTGGTAAATGCCACCCTGCCCGAAGTCACATCCCTCGCTATCACCCCCCGTGCTGCTGAGTACCTGGAGCAGCACTGGGTGGGGGTGACCATCGGGGGGCTGGAGGAAGGGCCTGTGCCTCGGGTCTGCTGCTGTGCCAAGCCCACCATTCTGGAGACGGTTCTTAGGACAGAGACAGGGAGTCAACCTGGAAGCTGGGTCCATGATTTGTGGAAGCAGCTCCATCCCACTCCCCCAGTGGTGCTCCTGGGGATGCTGCTGCTGCTCCTGGCGGCAGTGTGGGTGAATCCTGTTGGCGGAGCATCTCTGGGATTCTCCTTGCTGTCCCAGCTCAGTCAGATGGTGCACGGCCTGAGTAGCGAACTGACCACCTCACTATGGGAGACAACAGGCTTCCTGTATGCACAGACAGGGGAGGTGGTGTGGAGGTACAGCTCTGCCCTCTCCACACTGGGGGAGAACACCTACCAGCAGCTGGCATCCCTCTACAAGACCCTCAGCTCCTGACTCTTCACTTCAGGAAGGACCCCAGCTCCTTGTGACATAAGGTCTTGATGTCACCTGTTACACTCCTTTGGTTGGGAATTGACACCAACTGTGCCTAGCGATTGGAACTTTCCTGATGCAGCAGGATACAGTTGACAGAAAACACAGGTGTTACTTCTGGGAATAACCCTGACCCTAGCTAAAGCTTATCACAGGAAGATACTGCCTCATGTACCAGAAAATGAAAAACCATGATATGCATTCAGAAGATTGAAAAGTTATTTACATTTTCATTGGTACTGGTCCCCCATGGGAATTGAATCCACAACCCTGGCATTGCAAGTGCCATGTTCTAAAACACTAAGCCAGACAGGTTTATATACACTGCTCAAAAAATAAAGGGAACACTTAAACAACACAATGTAACTCCAAGTCAATCACACTTCTGTGAAATCAAACTGTCCACTTAGGAAGCAACACTGATTGACAAATTTCACATGCTGTTGTGCAAATGGAATAGACAACAGGTGGAAATTATAGGCAATTAGCAAGACACCCCCAATAAAGGAGTGGTTCTGCAGGTGATAACCACAGACCACTTCTCAGTTCCTATGCTTCCTGGCTGATGTTTTGGTCACTTTTGAATGCTGGCGGTGCTTTCACTCTAGTGGTAGCATGAGACGGAGTCTACAACCCACACAAGTGGCTCAGGTAGTGCAGCTCATCCAGGATGGCACATCAATGCGAGCTGTGGCAAGAAGGTTTGCTGTGCCTGTCAGCGTAGTGTCTAGAGCATGAAGACGCTACCAGGAGACAGGCCAGTACATCAGGAGACGTGGAGGAGGCCGTAGGAGGGCAACAACCCAGCAGCAGGACCGCTACCTCCGCCTTTGTGCAAGGAGGAGCACTGTCAGAGCCCTGCAAAATGACCTCCAGCAGGCCACAAATGTGCATGTGTCTGCTCAAACGGTCAGAAACAGACTCCATGAGGGTGGTATGAGGGCCCGACGTCCACAGGTGGGGATTGTGCTTACAGCCCAACACCGTGCAGGACGTTTGGCATTTGCCAGAGAACACCAAGATTGGCAAATTCGCCACTGGCGCCCTGTGCTCTTCACAGATGAAAGCAGGTTCACACTGAGCACGTGACAGTCTGGAGACGCCTTGGAGAATGTTCTGCTGCCTGCAACATCCTCCAGCATGACCGGTTTGGCGGTGGGTCAGTCATGGTGTGGGGTGGCATTTCTTTGGGGGGCCGCACATCCCTCCATGTGCTCGCCAGAGGTAGCCTGACTGCCATTAGGTACCGAGATGAGATCCTCAGACCCCTCGTGAGACCATATGCTGGTGCGGTTGGCCCTGGGTTCCTCCTAATGCAAGACAATGCTAGACCTCATGTGGCTGGAGTGTGTCAGCAGTTCCTGCAAGAGGAAGGCATTGATGCTATGGACTGGCCCGCCCGTTCCCCAGACCTGAATCCAATTGAGCACATCTGGGACATCATGTCTCGCTCCATCCACCAACAGTTGCACCACAGACTGTCCAGGAGTTGGCGGATGCTTTAGTCCAGGTCTGGGAGATCCCTCAGGAGACCATCCGCCACCTCATCAGGAGCATGTCCAGGTGTTGTAGGGAGGCCACACACACACTACTGAGCCTCATTTTGACTTGTTTTAAGGACATTACATCAAAGTTGGATCAGCCTGTAGTGTGGTTTTCCACTTTAATTTTGAGTGTGACTCCAAATCCTGATTTCCATTGATAATTTGTGTGATTGTTGTCAGCACATTCAACTATGTAAAGAAAAAAAGTATTTAATAAGAATATTTCATTCATTCAGATCTAGGATGTGTTATTTTAGTGTTCCCTTTATTTTTTTTGAGCAGTGTATAACCAAGCCTTAACAAATGACATTCTATAGCTCTACATGAAGTTAACTGTAATAAATACTACAGGACTTGCATTTTACTCCAGTTATTTATCCTTTTAAATCAAGTACTGATTTTCTGTAAGTAAACTACAATAATCGTGATACCTGTCAGAATTAAATAAAAGTGGGAGGATGGGATGAGTGGATTGAGTGTTGCTCCAGAGATACCAATTGTAGTGCATTAGCGCTTGTGAGGAAGTGGTTCAGTAGGTTCGTTGCATAACCAGTGCTTGCAAGAATTGTCAATGAGGCGTGAAATTCATATCTCTCTCAGCTCCTCGCTGTTGACCATATAGCCAGTCTTCATGTTTTCAAGATGGAAGACCTATAGCTCATTGTGATAGTACTTCCCCTCAAGTCTTCCAGTGCAACATGTCTCATTTAGGGTTACAGAATATTTCATTAATGAGTCATTAATGTAGTATAGTATTCAAAGAGTCATTAATGTAGTATAGTATTCAAAGAGTCATTAGTATAGTATTCAAAGAGTCATTAATATAGTATAGTATTCAAAGAGTCATTAATATAGTATAGTATTCAAAGAGTCATTAATATAGTATAGTATTCAAAGAGTCATTAATATAGTATAGTATTCAAAGAGTCATTAATGTAGTATAGTATTCAAAGAGTCATTAATGTAGTATAGTATTCAAAGAGTCATTAATATAGTATAGTATTCAAAGAGTCATTAATATAGTATAGTATTCAAAGAGTCATTAATATAGTATAGTATTCAAAGAGTCATTAATATAGTATAGTATTCAAAGAGTCATTAATATAGTATAGTATTCAAAGAGTCATTAATATAGTATAGTATTCAAAGAGTCATTAATATAGTATAGTATTCAGAGTCATTAATATAGTATAGTATTCAAAGAGTCACTAATATAGTATAGTATTCAAAGAGTCATTAATATAGTATAGTATTCAAAGAGTCATTAATATAGTATAGTATTCAAAGAGTCATTAATATAGTATAGTATTCAAAGAGTCATTAATATAGTATAGTATTCAAAGAGTCATTAATATAGTATAGTATTCAAAGAGTCATTAATATAGTATAGTATTCAAAGAGTCATTAATATAGTATAGTATTCAAAGAGTCATTAATGTAGTATAGTATTCAAAGTCATTAATATAGTATAGTATTCAAAGAGTCATTAATATAGTATAGTATTCAAAGAGTCATTAATATAGTATAGTATTCAAAGAGTCATTAATGTAGTATAGTATTCAAAGAGTCATTAATATAGTATAGTATTCAAAGAGTAATTAATATAGTATAGTATTCAAAGAGTCATTAATGTAGTATAGTATTCAAAGAGTCATTAATATAGTATAGTATTCAAAGAGTCATTAATATAGTATAGTATTCAAAGAGTCATTAATATAGTATAGTATTCAAAGAGTCATTAATGTAGTATAGTATTCAAAGAGTCATTAATATAGTATAGTATTCAAAGAGTCATTAATATAGTATAGTATTCAAAGAGTCATTAATGTAGTATAGTATTCAAAGAGTCATTAATATAGTATAGTATTCAAAGAGTCATTAATATAGTATAGTATTCAAAGAGTCATTAATGTAGTATAGTATTCAAAGAGTGGTTATAAAAGATTTATTAGCTTCATCAGTAAAAAAAAGACAGCAGTGTGATAGAATAGATTAAAGCCATGGATTTATATACATGGTGTGAAAGAACAGTAAACCGGAAAGAGAAATGCATGTTTATACATCTTACTAGGAGTGGCTAAGGGAGAACCCAGAG
This sequence comes from Oncorhynchus clarkii lewisi, assembly GCF_045791955.1. NCBI lineage: Eukaryota > Metazoa > Chordata > Actinopteri > Salmoniformes > Salmonidae > Oncorhynchus > Oncorhynchus clarkii. The sequence continues at coordinate 15,206,503 of NC_092173.1, read as the reverse complement.
TCACTGCTGTTCTAAACTGAGATTGGCTCTTTGAAGACAATGGTTTTAGGGTTGATTCCCACGCTTTTGGTGGTGTTGTGGGTTTTGTAGATGCCGATCAGACGGTCAGCAATCTCAAACATGTTGTTCCTCAGGGAGATGATGATGAACTGAGCGTTCTTGGTTTGCTCCTGGAGAGAGGGAGTAGGGAAATAAATTAACATTCAATCATCAAATGATAAATCAAAGGCTGTAAATCTCAAGTATCATGTTTTTCCTGTGGTTATGTGAGTCAAGCTCTTTTAAAAAAGTGGCCTGGGAGGAATTAACCACCAACTGCCTAGACAGGGAAAAAAACAATGGACAAACATGCTGCCAACAGAGGGCTTTGCAAAACAGGGGATTTGTCACAATAGGCTGTACACCTTAGCACAGCTCCTTCAATCTCCCATTACACAATACTAACGATTAACATAGATGGGCTGACCCCATGTCCCTCACTGAGTCAACTAGGAGTAGAATGGCAATTACTATTCAAAGCTGTTGCATGTGAAATACTCACATAAATGTAACAGGCCACGATGGAGACGTTCTTGAAGTCCAGGGCTGCATCAATCTCATCCATGAAGTAGAGAGGCGTGGGCTTGAAGTGGTGCAGAGCAAACACCAGGGCCAGAGAGCTCAGGGTCTTCTCTCCTCCAGACAGGTTGAAAATCTTCTTCCAGCTCTTCTTAGGGGGACGCACACTGTGGCCATGGACAGAGACAAGAGGATGAGCAAGGGTCATTCATACATTTAATGAATACAACAATAAAATTAGGGGAAACCAGGTTGGAAATAGGTCAATTTCAACATACAAATATGTTATAAACAACGGGATGGGCCAGTGTCTGCTGACCTGAACATGATGCCCTCAGAGAAGGGGTCCAGGCTGTCGACTAGCTCCAGCTCAGCGTCACCCCCTAGCGTCAGCATCTGGTAGTTCTCCTTCAGCTTGTTGGTGATGATGTTGAAGCCAGCCATGAACTCGTTGAGTCTCTGCTTGCGCAGGTCCTCACAGCCACGCTTGAAGTTGTCTCTCTCTGTGGTGATCTCATCCAACTCAGCCACACGCTTCAGGTACAGTTCCTCCTACAGAAGATTGAAAACAGTTATTTTCATTTTCATTTGTACTGGTCCCCCATCATTGTGTTTACTTGATAGCTACCTACACAAATAGCTAGCTAGAACAAAGTGTTAATAAGATAAATTCATTAAAAAGATTAAAAGCAATACAAATAAAAGTTCTCCAGTAGGCATCTACACGACTCACAACGATTACTTTTCTCTTAGAGGGAAAGAAACTAGACGAGTAAAAACATGGTGGCAAGGTGCTTGGTTAGACCTACATCTGCATTGCTTGCTGTTTTAGGCTGGGTTTCTGTACAGCACTTTGTGACATCTGCTGATGTAAAAAGGGCTTTATAAATACATTTGATTGATTGACCAAGAGAGAGCTGGGTGTGTACCTTCTTCTTGTACTCTGCGATGGCTCCCAGGTTGGGCTTCATCTGGGCACAGCGGGCCTCCATTAGGGAGATCTGGTTGGTGATGACGTCAGGCCCCTTGATGGCCGCCAGGTCAGCAGGGGTCAGCGCGGGCAGCGCCTCTGCTGGTTTGTCCTCAATGGCATGAAGGGAAAGCTTAGAGGCCTAGGGAGGACAGGACACGGATGGTCAGTCCTAGCTCTGAATTTGCCGATAGCTACTTGATGGAAAATGTACTTACTATGACTGATATGTGGCTGTCCCACCTAGCTATCTTAAGACGAATGGACCAACTAAGTCACCCTGGATAAGAACATCTAAATGACTAAAATATAAATAGCAGAAGAGAAAAATATATGGGTCTGTCTGTCAGATGATACCAGGTAATGCAACTAGCAGGATGGTTGGTAGACCTCTAGACACACCAAACCAAGCGTGAATCTCACATGCACACAAAATACAAGGCCCTGCCACCCACCTCTCTCTGCCAGTGTTTGATCTTGTTGGTGTGTTCGGTGATGGAGGTGTCTATCTGCTCCACTCGGAGGCGGACGCCGAGGGACTCCTCCTGCAGAGCGTGCTCTTGCTCTTGCAGGACCTTGATCTCCCTCACCACCCTTTGGTGCTGCTCCTGCACCTCCGGCAGTGCCGCCTCAGCCTCCTGGCAGGCTTTCATGATCTCCCCAGCCTCCTCCTCCAGCCTCTTCAGATGCTCCGTCAGGTCTCCCAGGCTCTTCTCATTTTCCACCAGCTCCCCCTCCAGGTGACTTACACCCTCTTCACACTTCTTCAGGTTACTGTGTGGAGGGAGGGGAGCAGCAGCCATTAGGGAAAGCTCAGATAAGCCCCAGTAACAGAGTCACAACCAGAAGCCTTTGCCCGATGGGAGCTGAATGTGTGTGCACACGTGTATAAACACTTACCGCCCTGCGGTCTTGATGGCCACCTGGGCCTTGGTGATGGCTGAGGAGCAATCGTCCAGCTCCTTGTTGACCATGTCCAGTTTGTCCTGCTGGGCCTTAAGCTTGTGGCTGTTGATGTCCACAATGAGGGTGTGGAGCCTCTTCACCTCAGCCTCCACCTTCCCTGCCTTACTTGAGGCTACCTCAAAGTCTGAGAGAGAGGAGGGGCAGAGGGAAAGTGGGAGAGAGGCGGGAAATAATTTATTTATATGCAAGACAGGAGCGGGGTTAAGCCTCAAAGGTCTAGTGGGGGCAAGTGTAAATTAGGGGTGTGCTGAGTAATCAGACAAAATCAATATCGTAACGCATATAGAGAACCTTCTGAATATGACATGACTATTTTTTGTAATTATACGTGATTGGGGAAAAGTCATTTTCAGCTGCCTGCACACATCTCACCATCACTCAGTGTGGAGAAGGGTGCAACTGCATTTGGGAATTCCTGCATCTACAGGAATCCTTCTTTATACTTCTATTGGTCCATTTTTAAACTGACTCCAGTACATAGGCGGGAGACAGTGGCGCTCCAGTACAGTTTGGTAGGCGTGTGTGAAGGACACTGCCAGCTAGTCCAAAAGGAGGACTCCAGTACACAGCAAGCGGGAACGTCACTGTGCTAGATGGCTAACAAGCTAGCTAGCTAGCACAGCGTCACCCCCACCGGCTGTGTACCGGAGTAGACACAGGTAGGGCTGTGTACCGGAGTAGACACAGGTAGGGCTGTGTACCGGAGTAGACACAGGTAGGGCTGTGTCCTTCACCCCCACCTGTCGGCACTGCTTTCCCACAGTTCTGTTATTGACAGTGAGGGCAGGTGTCCAGCAGGCGGGAGCGAAGGACCTTGTCTACTGGTACACAACAGGCAGGGACGGGGTGTACATGAAGGAACCAATGGGATGCTTGAGAGGGGCGTTCCTGCAGATGCATAACTCTATTGGCGATTTCGGCTGTCTAAAGAAATCTGTGGGGTGTAGGTTGAGCAGTGTCAGGAGAGAAAGGTTTTTGCTCTTTTTGAAGGTGAAACAATACATGGGGCAAGCAAATACCCTAAATCTGTCTGGAATAAATGCAGGCAGCAGTAGCCAGCCATGCATTATTTAATCAGCCTATTTCATAGATCATTTAATAGGACTAAGTAAATCATGTGCATTTTCAGCAGTTGGGATAATTGATTTGAACAACGTGTGAAGGAGTATAGCGATAGCGCAGTAAAGAGTACTTGGGGTACAGGCTTTACCGGCATTTAAAGCGCAAGTCTGGGTTTTCCGATCACAAGTAAATACAATTACGAGTATCAAGTGTGATAAAACGGATACAAGTATGATGAGATGTGCACACCCCTAGTTGTATGTACCAGTTGTCTCTGCAGCAAACCCATGAGAGAGAATGCCTAGTGGAGTCAGACTGGGGTTCACTGTAGCAAAGCTCAAATTGAGCCAGATCATTGTCCTGAAGACTGGAACTGACACAGAGTGTAGCCTGCAATTTCTAAGTAACTTCAACTTCATAAAGTTAGTTGGGTTTCAAAGGACTCACCTTTCTGGAAGTCCTTCAGGCTCTTCTCCAACTGTTTCTGTTGTTTCTTGTCAGGGGCAGCTGCCTGGACATTGGCCTCCAGCTCTTTAATCTGAGGCTTCAGGTGAGCCTCCTGCTCTGCCAAGCTCTGAGCAAAGAAACACACACGGTCAAACACAGCCTCACCTGCAATCACCAGCCTCCAGTGTTGTAGTACTTTCAACTCAAGTCCTGATTTTCATGACTGTTGATGTGGACTCGCCTTCCCGTGACATGTATTTGCACATGGACTCGATATGCTGCTAATATTCTGCTTATCATAGTAGCCTTGGGTGCACAGAGCAGTGAGGCATCACAGTCCTGGATGAGCCCATGTTTTGGATGCAATCGTCAGCAAAACACACCATCGTGCCAGAGGTTGAAGTCAAGAGGGGTTTCTTTGACATGATGCCATCAATGGGTTCCCAAATACGAACAGAGCAGTAGATGGCCCACATGGGCATAAAATAAACCATCCCAAAATGATTTCAACTATGTGAACAGAAGGTTTCGACACTTAAAGGGCAGGTAATAGGTTACGTGATGCGCAGAAGCTGCTGCGGCCAGGTGGAACGCACGTCTCGTTCATTCTGCAGAACAGAAATGTTGGTCTAAACACTTCCAGGAGGGAGCTGTTGAGGATGGATGGCATATTGGTGAGTTACCTATATTTGCCATTGCCAAAACAACTTCATTGTCGTAATGGTCCTTTCTTTATAGCCATGTCTTCATTTTTACTGGTTAAACTGAACGAGCCAAAAAGCAGTGAGGGTTTGGTTGTCTAGGTGAAGGGAGCAAGCGGTGAGTGTGGGCGACAAGCAGGCTCCACCTCCAATCATAAGCTACACATCGCGCAAGAGACTATTGCTCCCCTGTAACCACTAGTCACCAGCCTACTATTTAGCTTTGCCTGGTTAAGAAATAAACTGCTTTACAAAAATGAAAACCAAAGCATTGAGTTTAAAAGTAAAACAGTCTTTCCCCTGCATCCCATGGCCAGGTTCTGACAAGTCCCTTCACTTTTCACTCTAAAAAAAAGAAAAGAAACTACACAAATATCAGTCAATTTAAAAAAGTACCTGAGCGCCTGTTACAATTATTGCAAATAATAATCTGGTCAATCTGACAGGAGCAATAGCCAATTCCATCTAGAGAACATTTACCCCATCAAAACATTACTGATTTGACATAACTATTAAACATTAGGCCTAAAATTTTAAAAAATGTGTATGAGCCTGTGTATGAAGGACTTCTGGGTTTCATAGGCTATTGTATATGGCAGGCAATTATGACCATTAGGCAACAGGAGAAATCTTTGCATTACTTCCATTCTCACATAAATCTTCCGCCAATCCGCCAATAGTTGTTGCTGGGCACATTTCTTCTACCAAATCAAGAGGGGCTCATCTGGTAAGACGAGCATAGAGCCAGCACAAAGAACAAACTCCGTAATCAAAATACCAAATACGTCCAAATCACTAGTTTTGCTTTCCAAAGTTTTCCTGCAGATAGCGCAGTGAGTGGCACAATGTCAAATATGTAACAGAAAAATAAAGACGGGAACTAACTGCAAAGTAAATATTTATTAAAAATGACTTCAGCCATAGGGACTCGTGACTTGACTCAGGCGTTTAGTTGCTCGACTACAACACTGCCAGCCTTACATACATTCAGCTTTACCTAAACAAGTCTGATGAACAAGAATTACACCAACGTCGAATACATTTCATATCTGTATTGTGTATATAACCTGCATGCTGTTGGTGTATTTCTCCAGGGTGTTCTTCATGTCTCTGAGCTGCTGTCTGAGTCGCTGGACTTTCTCCTCCAGCTGCAGCTTCCTCTCCTGGCAGCCCTGCAGCTGCACCACCTTCTCATTCAGCTTGCTCTCCATACGGTCCAGCTGACACAAAAAGACAGTAGGTCATTTAACCACAACAGAGCTTAAAGTGAGCCGTAGCAGTGATTGGAGGCCAGAGAAAGCTCTAGAAGAGTGTCCAGAAGATCTCCCACCTCCTGCTGGGTGACCTCAGTGCCGATGGAGGAGCCCATCCTGCCCCGCATCACTCTCCCTCCACCTCCAGTCATGGTGCCTGAGACGGGACAGAGCATAGTGTCAGACATGTCATCCATATAGACCATCTATAGAGAAACACTGAGAAGAGATGAGCTCCAGCTCACTCGGTCTACCCACCAGCCATCTCTATGATCTGTCCCTGCATGGTGACCACCCTCCAGCGCTTGTCCTTCTGGAAGGCAAGCCGTGTTGCCTGCTCCAAGTCCTTGGCCACCAGGGTGTCCCTCAGGGCAAAGTAGAAGGCTGGCTTCATACTCTCATCCTGCACCCGCACCATGTCAAACAGACGGGGGATGTTCTCTGGGGTGGAGATGGGCCCCATCTTATTCTCCCACACCTTCATCTGAGACGGGAAGAGATTGGATGGTCCAAGTGTTAGCTACAATGTGGGACATACAAAACTCTTGGGAAAAAAACTATTGTAGGGTTTTACATTTGAGTGTAAAGGCTTTGTACCAGTTGTCTCTGCAGCAAACCCATGACAGAGAATGCCTGGTGGAGTCAAACTGGGGTTCACTGGAGCAAAGCTCAAATTGAGCCAGATCATTGTCCTGAAGAATTGAACTGACAGAGTGAAAAACCTCCTTTATCAACCATGCATTAGCACAAATCTATGAGTAAGCCATGCGTGGGATCATTTCCACACAATATGAATGTTTGCTTGACAGTGTGTGTGTTAATTGATGCACAGCCATGACCATCTGTACGCCAAGTGATGGAAAAAGGGTCAGGCGTTGAACAGGGAAAATATGTTGAAAATGTGAGTAATAATTCAATCATTTTTCAATTTCATTGTATTTCTATTGTGAATTCATGCAACATATCTTGACAGGCTAGCTATAATCATAATATGACCACAGTGTATTTGTTAGGATAATAAATCCATATAAAGTGAAGTTACAGGCATGTGTGAAAGTGACACCATTGTTGAAATACTATAGAAGACTGAGATAACAGGAAATTGAATGAGAGAAGGCTGATATTGCTCGGTTAGAAAATGTCACACGCTGCACTCCGCAGAGCGCATTTTTAGAGATAGGTGGGATGTAAAAATAAAAACAAATTGACAGTCCAGATTGGCTTATCAGATCTCATTTACCAAAACCACATTTTTTGCGAGGATTTGAGACATGCTTTAAAAAGGAAAACGCATGCCATTCTGGTGGAGATCTAAGCACTATCCACCCTCAGGGTTTTGGCAACGGGCACTTTTCAACGGGAGCTTGCCAATCGGCATCACAGTCCTGGATGAGCCCATGTTTTGGATGCAATCGTCAGCAAAACACACCATCGCGCCAGAGGTTGAAGTCAAGAGGGGTTTCTTTGACATGATGCCATCAATGGGTTCCCAAATACGAACAGAGCAGTAGATGGCCCACATGGGCATAAAATAAACCATCCCAAAATGATTTCAACTATGTGAACAGAAGGTTTCGACACTTAAAGGGCAGGTAATAGGTTACGTGATGCGCAGAAGCTGCTGCGGCCAGGTGGAACGCACGTCTCGTTCATTCTGCAGAACAGAAATGTTGGTCTAAACACTTCCAGGAGGGAGCTGTTGAGGATGGATGGCATATTGGTGAGTTACCTATATTTGCCATTGCCAAAACAACTTCATTGTCGTAATGGTCCTTTCTTTATAGCCATGTCTTCATTTTTACTGGTTAAACTGAACGAGCCAAAAACTTTTTGTTGTACTCTGACACTAGCACCTCCATTTCAGTCTCTGAAAAATAAAAATCTAAACAGTTTTTTTTTTTGGTTGCGCTGTTGTATTTTAAGGTACGACATTGTATATTCCCCACAGGCATTAAAGGGATGATTTTGACCATATGGTTAATTACAGGCTTTTCGAAATGGAAATAGCCAAGGTTGTGCACAATTACTGAGAACAATTGGTATTTATCAGTGGTTCTCTCCTATTGGTGTGCATATGATGCTTGTAGGATTGTTTGATAAATCACACTTTCTATGCGTACGAACATTCTAAATTCCGTTCGTAAGTAGTATTTTAGTTTCTACGCAATATTGACAAAAGACGCCCCAGGTGTTTGCGTTGTCCTCACCTTGTCCAGGCCGATAAAGGTGGCCACACCGATATTCTGGGCCTTGAGGAAGTTGACACATTTCTGGGCCGTGTCGATGCTGTCCACCAGGATGTTGTCCAGAGAGCCACAGCTGGATGAGATGGCGACGTCATACTTCTCATCGATGGCCCCAAGGTCACCCTGAAGGGACAAGAACAGTCTCACTGAGTGTGTAGAGGGGTATGTGTATCTCTCAGCTGCCACATGTGTAGCCCATGTGTCAAACTCATTCCACAGAGTGCTTAGTGTCTGCCGGTTTTTTCCCCTCCCTTGTACTTGATTGATGAATTAAGGTCACAGATTAGTAAGGAACTCCCCTCACCTGGTTGTCTATGTCAGAGGTTCCCACACTTTTTTACTCAAGCCCCCCTTCCAGCATTAGGGAAAATCCACCCCGGCACACCACGTCTATTTCTATGAGCACTTCTCATGCCACAAACTGTTCACACCCCTCTTGTTGGCGGAGTGAACTTTTTGCAGGTTTAAAGCTTATTTCATGCAATTCCACACATTGTCATGCGGTGCAGAGAAAATGTGTCCATTTTAAAGCACATTTTCTTGCAATTCTATAAAATGTTGCCATGTCTAATGTTAAGTCATGTCATATTTGAGTGACAAACATTACAACAAAATCTATGGGCTAAAACATCCAGCCAAAAAGCTTTAGCTGACATGAGCTAGTTGTCCTGGACATTTCGGACAAGTTACAGTATAAATAGTGCTAAGGTCTGCAATAACAAGAGGAAAACTGCTGATGCACTACCCAATTTCAAAATTGCACACCCCCCACTAGGGGGTATGACCCACAGTTTGAGAACCACTGGTCTAGGTCTTAATTGAATGTAAAAAAACAAAACCAGCAAACATTATGGATTGAGGTTGACAGCGCTGGTGTAGTCTATACATGCACATGGTCCTCACTAGTCGTCCCAGGATGCCGGAGATCTTGCCGCTCCTCTTCTGCTGCATGAGGGCGTCCAGCACCTTGCCCCGGCTGCGGTTAGAGGACAGGGAGCTCTTGGCCTCCTCCACCTTCTGCCTCAAGTCCCTCACCAGCTCCCTGGCCTGTCCGTCTGCTTGCAGCAGCTGCTCCAGCTCCACCTCATCCTGGAACAGACAGAAATATATGGTCAACACTGGTAGCACACGGTTATCCAGAAACCTGAACTGCATGCATCTTACTGCGACAAATCCCATAGTCCACCCCTAACCTTATGAACCCACTCAACGTTCGAGACCCTCCCACACACACACCAACGTACCTTCTTGAGCTCCTGCTCACACTGGGGTATATTGACCTGCAGCTCTTTGATGGCGGTGCGGCGGTCTCGCAGCGTGTCGGTGGTGGTCTGCAGGGACTGCTTGGCTGTGTTTAGCTGGGTCACAGCGGTGTTGTGGCGACTCAGGTAGATGTCCAGCTCAGACTGGGCCACGTCCTGACAGGAGCGTGTCTCGTTCACAGCCTTACTCAGCTCCATCAGCTCCTTTTCCTTAGTCTGGGGACAGAGTCAGAGGAATAATAGCCACTCTTATGTGATCAGAAATCATAGAATACCAGGGGGAAAGAGATATCAGTCAAATTCAATTAATAAGGAATAATGCTTCCTACTTCAAATGAGTAAGCAATTCCTGATCATGAAAGACACCCACCTCCTTCTCCTGCTGCAGGCCGCTGGTCTCCTCCTTCAGACTCGCCATCACTTCCTTCAGTTTCTCCTCCTCCTTCCCCTTCTGTTTCTCCAACTCCTCCCTGCGCGCAGACGCCTCAGAGATGGTCTTCTCACTGCTGGCCGGCACGTTACGCACCTCCTCCAGCTGACCGAGAGGAAAGATGAGACTCTAGGTGAGATACAACCTTAAGCCAGGAAAGACCAAAATATACAACTAGCAAACAGTTAGGAGCACCTCCATCAGACTGGAAGGCAGTCTGACCCGCACCCCTCTCCAGTGGGCAGGGTGGTGAGCGGGAGTAGAGGAGGCCAAGCTAGCAGGGTTAACTGTTGGTGAAGAGTGAATGTGGCTGCTGGTAGTGTTACAGAAGGCCATACTTCACTACCACACTGCAGAACACGGCTCCCCAGAGACCTGCTCTGTTCTACCCGGACTCCACAACCCAACACCACACTGCCAAATCACAGCCACTGGTGCTGTATCATACAGGCTGCAGAACAGGGGGAGAGAAAAGACAGACTTGGAGCATATTGAGTGTGTGAGTGGGGAGAGAGCAAAAAGGGAGCCCATGGAGAGAAAAGAGCATGGGAGAAAGCAAGAGAGGCAGCAGAGCGCCAAGCAGTCATGCCTTGGAGGGTTTCGTGTTTTGAGTTCACAACCCCCTAGTGGCCAACTGAAGGAGTTTCTCTTATTAAATAAATCAGGTATACCAGAAACTTCATCAATCCATTTTAATCTCAGCAATGTAACAATATTTTTTTTCTAGGGGGACCTCATGACAGAAAATCTATTTAGACAAAATTTATTCAAAAGTGTGATGCACACCCTCGCCCACCCAGAGCCAATCCCAAGCCAGTTACTGGAATAGAAATGAACACGCTTGTTTTTGTGACATTGATGCAAGTAAAAATAAAATGTGTAATTACACAATATGGCAATTACTAATAAGGTCATCTGTAAATCCCTGCGCAATGCCTTACCCCGGGTCTCAGCACAACAGGCCTTGTGTTTGTATAGGGAGGGAAATTGTATTACGAGTGGCCGTGTTTCGCTTTGGCCAGGTGACAAAATAAACAGAATAAAAGTGAAGTGTCAGGTCATTGGTGCTGGCCTGTCTTGAGAGGACAGAGCACCATTGTGTTTGTTTAAGAGTATGACCTGTAAGTTATGTAGAACATTCGCCACAACCACAGCCTCCTAACGTATCGATTTGGAGAGCCGCCATAAGCTACACCTACACACAGAGATTGCCTAATATGATAAATGGTAAACGTTACAATACCACCCCCTCCTCCCCCAAATGGAATCACTGAAGCCTCAATTACAGAGACCTGAATTATGTTCACAGCAAAAGGGACACATGCACACCTTCTCCTTGTCCTTCTCCAGTTGTTTCTGTAGTTTCTTGGTCTTACTCTTGGTGTGCTTCAGTTTCTCTCGGACCTCCACATCCTGCAGGTCCAGCTGGGTAAACTTCTCCTTCTGGCCCTCAATGTACTTGGTCAGCTTGCCTTGTTTCCTGAGAGAAATCACACAACATGGACATTATGGCAATCAAACAAATTACTGCTAATTTTGCTTTTCTGTATTGCTGGTCACCAGCAGGTCTATGAACATTCTCCATTTCATAACATTATTGCACTGAAGACTGACAGTCACTTTACGACTATATTGTGTTCATCAATGTATTTTTGGTATAAATTTCCATGTAAGCAACAAAAGCCATGAATAACAAATGAAAAATACAAAGCCTACTTCTCCACGTTTTTCAGGTCTCGGTTCTTCTTCTCCATTTCCTCAGCGATGTTGTTGTTTTTCTCTGTGAGTTCCTTGGTGTCATATTGGATCCTCTGCTTCTCCTCCTCTTTGTTTGCCACTCTCTTCTGGAGGTCATGGCTGACAACAAAGAAACAATCACACTCTGGTCAACCAGGACATATGAACTCTAAAAAGTTACCATCTGTGTTAACGGCATCCAACTATAGCAAACCTTCCTCCCAGATTCTTTCAAACCTGATTTCTTGTTAGTAAAAAAAAACACTAAATATAGCAAGCCTCTGTGTGGTTGTAATACTCACACATAGTATTGGCAGAGCTGGCTCTTTTGTTTGAAAATATCATTCTCCAGAGTGAGGAACTCCACGGCTGTGTTCTTCTCTCCCTCCAGAGCAGTCTTCTCCTTCTCCACCATTTTGACCCTGTTTAGCTGGAAAACAAACAGTCTGTAAAATGATACAACAGGAAGACAGAGGCTATAGCACTTTGACTTAAACATTCATGCTGAATTATCACAAGATCAATCCCTGAATACATAGGAGTTAACTTTTGTTCCTTCTCAGGCGTGCTTAGAATTTTGTTTTGTACTGATTGACCATGCCCGACATTCATTGATAAATTAAAGTTAGACCCTGAGCTTTCCCAACAAGTACAATTTTACTCCAGTCTAAGGTTAATTTGGCTTCAGTACCAAAATGATGCCCTTTTTATTCAGTCAAATGGCATACGTGATTTGGTCAAATGTGGACAAATACAGAGGAAAAGGAAAAGATATAACTCGGATAAAGGCAGTAGTGTGATAGAATCCTAAACAGCACAATGCCATCCTGAGTCTAATAAGATGGACAGTCAAAACTGGTCATGCCTCAACACAGCATTTGACCCTGTGTGTGTGTGTGTTTTTTACTGTGATATCTACTGCAGGTGTTGCGTTAAAAGGATACTACGTTTTTCACAGAGAAAGGGAAAGCTGCAACGCATATTTTATTTATCTTGCTGCGTTTGGAAACGCAGATCTAAAAGGCTTCTTATTGTAAATTCTGCTCTGCTTCAGTCAGGTTTTGTTCCAAATCATGAATGTAAAAGGACTGAGCATTAAAGGAAGACATTTGGGCTCCAGTTTCACTTCACCACTTGGATGAAATATCTTTGCTCTCATCTTGCTCAATCAAATTCCACCATTCACAAACCGACATTGGATCACCAGACAGCACTCTGAGTGATGTGTACTTTTCTCTGGTAGTTTTAGCAAGTTAAAATGCTAGACTAACTAGGAAATGTAGATGGCTATATCCTTTCTATGATAAACATCTGAAATGATGGCTCTGCATTGTTTTTGCAAAAAACACCTTGCTTTTTCCATTGTAAAGTAATTTACTTGTCTGTTAGCGTTGCACTTGTTCTCATCTGATGAAAAAAAATAAAGCTATTTTCTGCTGAATGTGTTGCACTAATGTATTTTGTGTAAAGAAAATGATTAGTTGCACCCCCACAAAAAAACACCTGGCTTTCAATATAAAATTTCAGGTGATATGATTTTTAAAAAATGCAGATTTTTTTTGGGGTCTCCATTATGAAAATGCAGATTTCTGAATACTAAAGAGACCTGACTCAGTGGTGGACAAAGTACCCAATTGCCATACTTGAGTAAAAGTAAAGACACCTTAATAGAAAATGACTCAAGTAAAAGACACCCAGTAAAATACCATTTGAGTTAAAGTATTTGTTTTTAAATATACTTAAGTATCAAAAGTAAATGTAATTACTAAAATGTGCTTAAGTATCAAAAGTATGAATCATTTCTAAATTACTTATATTAAGCAAACCATTAGGCACATTTTTTTTATTTATAGATAGCCAGGGGTACACTCCCAACACTCAGACATAATTTACAAAACGAAGCATTTGTGTTTAGTTAGTCCGCAAGATCAGAGGCAGTAGGGATGACCTCTTCATAATTATGGGAATTGGACCATTTTCTGTCCTGTAAAGCATTCAAAAAGTAACAAGTACTTTTGGCTGTCAGGGAAAGTGTACAGAGTAAAAAGCACCATTTTCTTTAGGAATAGAACTGTCAAATATATGAATAGTAAAGATAGCCCCCAAAAACAACTTAAGTACATGAAAGTATTTTTACACCACTGCTCTGACAACTGTAAAGCTTCATGAACCAAAAAGTCTAAATCATGTTACCCATGGAAAATAATAAAATATGTTCAAGTAATAAAAACAATCACAAGACTGATCAATTAGTTAATACATTACAGCACAGGGAGAATGTTTTTTTTTTTTTTTTTTGCAAACAGGCCTAATTAGTGATGTGAGAATAGTGTAGCCTGCAAGAGATTTACTGAACTGGCTGGCTTCAACTGTCATCCAGTATTTCACTTCAAATGAATTGCTACCCTGTTAACCTGGCTGGCACACTGTAGCTCCAACACCATACCCAAATAACAATATGTCACTAGTACTGCAACACAAATAAATATACTAACAAAATCTGGTAATTATCAGCCAAACTTCACCCCCTGCTCACATTATTACTAACACATTTCTAATAAAATCTAATTCGGGGCTGTTCATCAAATGCCTTCGATAAAAATAAAAAAAACTATCACTCTTGCATCCTGTTCTTATTTCTTGGCTCACCCCCCTATTAAAAATAATAATTAAATGACTGATTGCATTGCAATCGTTTTTGGCACAACAATCAAAAATGTAACAAATAAGCATGAGGGATTAGCCTAGACACAGCGATCTCTGAGTAGAGGGTTGTGTGTGTGTGTGTGTGTGTGTGTGTGTGTGTGAGTGAGAGGGGTGGAGGGATAATTTGCTGCCTTGTAAGGAGAGGCAGGTGTCAGGCCAGGGGCATTCAGCTTGGCCAAGACACAGCATACCTCACAGTGAAACAGCCCCCTAACACACCCTATACACCCCCACAGCAGAAACCATCAATTTCAAAAAGTAAAAACATGTATAAATGTATGCAATTATTATTTATTTATTTTTTTCAAATACAACAAATGGACCAATGTCTTGTTACTGGGGTTGTTTCTCACCTTCTCTCCCCTCTGCTCGTTGAGGAGCTCCACGCGGCGGCTCAGGGTGTGGATGGGCTGCTTCAGACGGCAGGAGCCAATGATGTCCTCAAGGTATTCCAGCATGCCCTCGTCATGCGCCGTCTGCCCCCTGGGCTTCATCATGGCTATCTGCTCCACCTCACCCTGACCAATGCACAGGGAGGGAGGGACGCAAGCAAGGACAAACGGTATGTTATAATACTGTATAATTTATGGTGGGAAGAAGCTATAACAACCACACACCTTGGATCAATTTCGTGTTCGAGACCACCTGATTCCCATCCTAGAATTGACATGGGTAGATGGGTGGTTTGTCCTTGAAAAGCAATGAGGGGAAAAATACACCCTCCCACAAGCGAGTTAAAATGCAATTCAAACTAACCTGGGCTAAAACCAGAAAGAGAGCAACTTCTGTGTGAATGTCAAACAGCAATTTTGTTCTTGATTATTTGAAATAAAATGCTTGCTCTGCTCACTAAAGCATTGAGGAAACTTTGCTGGTGTTATGATAACCCCTCATAAAAACACTGTTTTTCAAACTCTCCGTTATGATAATATATGCCTACAGTTTATGGGCAGCCAGTCATATGGGCTTTTTGCAGTACATTTTGGAGTTGTGTGTACTGTACTTCTCACACACCTTCCCAACCCACACACACCAGAGCCTCAAATATTAACTTTCACTGCACATAACTGTACCCACAACACAGACAAACCACTAGCCCACATAAAATGTTTGTCCATATCCATGACAAAATAATGCAAGGCAAAAAGGGAATAACAATCACTAAAACATCATCAATTGGAACCACTACAATAAAAGTTTTACATTTGATGAGGTCAAGAAAGAAATACATCTGGCAAATGTAACTGGTGCCTGTGTTTTAATAACATTATTAATTTCCTTTCCATGTCATAGACAAGGTGTAGTCCTTGACTTAACAGTCCTTGAAACATTTCTGAAAAACACAAGCCTAAATACTGGCCTACATATTAAGATGGACCAATCTTGTTTTAATCCTGTGTTGAGATCCCCCCCCCCCACACACAATTAAACACAAAAAAAACTATACATGGGGGGAAAGTTGACCAGTGCACTAAATAGGCAGCTTCAACAAACTAAAGCTTCTTGCCTAAGTCAGAACAACCCTGTCATATTCAATGAGCTCCAAATCACTTAACATTTCAGCAGAGAGATGAAGAAAACAGCCCAAATCAAGACAGGACAGAACCTACATCTTCTCACAAAATAGATATCAGATATAGCACAACAACTAGTGGTTACCCAATACTCACTAGTCAATAAAAACTAGTAATCTAATTGAGCCAAGAGTTGATAGGTACTAGAAAACCAAAAGTGAATTGTGCAACAAGTAGACTGGCTTGTTCTTCAAACAACCCCTGAACACCACAGGATGTTCCAAAAATGTATTAATAAATAAAAATATAAATTTGAAAATGTATTAGTTTGGACCATGACAGACAAAAGCAGCAAATATGACCCAACACAAACAATAAAATGTAATGTCTTTGAAATACACATTGACATTGGCATTACATTCCATGAAAGGTAATTCCAACGAAACCCAAACTGAAGACCTAATCATGCACTCAAATTATAGAAATGAAGAGTGGATGCTTGATCCTGCCACACTGAAGCAGCACAGCTAATATTGGGGTTGGGGTCTATTCTCACACCAATATTTACGTGCTGCTATAGCGTGGCAGGTAAAGGGGGCCCAAACTGACCCGAGTCTCTACTAGACAAATCCAGGAATGTTTGATTTTTCTTAAAATACTAAAGCAGCAAATGATGGTTTGCAACTTTTCAACATTGTTTCAAACCATGATGCGCTGCTATAGCAGTCCAAGTCTTTTTCATGTTTTAACAGGTCACTCAGGCATACTACCTGCTTTCCCCTGAGTGAAAGGCTGAGCAGCAAAGCTTTTACAGGATGGGATGTGTGACACAGGAGGGATCAAAGACAAGCTGAAAGGAAAACTAAAAATGAAATATAAAATAAACTACTTAATTACCTGTAAAATCAGAAATCTGTTGTGGTCCAGGTCAATGCCATGGCTACGCAGCAGTGTTCCCACATCTTTAAAAGTGGCCTTCTTGCCATTGATGTGGTAGGACGAGGAATTGTCTTTGCTGGCAGTTCTGGAAACATAGAACTTGCTGTTGGGGATGACTTCGTAGTCATCTCCTTCCTGACTCGGGGGGGGGGGGGGGGGGGGGACAAGAAACATCAGCTTAGACCCAGTCTTCAGAACACACTCAAGACAAAAAATGCTTAGCAATACAGCCCCCCCAAAGACAGGTAAGTATCCATCTAAAACACACACATATATGAAAGTGAAGCCTCAACCACAGAAATGTTGCTGTTAACAAATAATGGGGTGATAACAAGTAATAATTTAAGATGTATTTAACTTGCACATTTATCAAAACGTAAGATTCATGTGGTTTATTAACTTCAACTAATTTTGAGACAATAGAAAATAAATTGTTGTCAAGATATGAAGGGAGGCAAAAACAGAATAGCTATAACCCGTTCCCCCCCAAGTTTTTAATAGAGAAATAAATACTATGCATATAGGCTTAAAGCTGCAGTGTTAGGAGATTGTTATATTGAATTGACTGTATTGAATTGACAAAGAGATTATTTTACATTAAATGTCAATTATGTAGTTAATTACCTTACTACACCCCCTGTGGTAGTACAATATGTTTTTAAAATCTGGAAAAGTATTTTCCTACCGCTGCATATACAGGATTCTAGGTTTGTACAGAAACGTAGAAACTATTGTCCACCAACATTAATTTAACCACCATTAAACAAAAAAAAAAACTGAAAAAAAAACATCCTTCCCTTTGAAGTTCTTAACATAAAATCACAAATAAAGAAACAATGATGGCAAAGTTTGTAATTTACTTGACTTTCAGCTTTAACTTCAAATGGCTATTCCGAGTGTTTGTTGCAGTCATTAGTGTGAAAACACTAAGCCAAATGCATACAAGTCATTTATAGTGAAACCCTAAAAAAACGGATTATTTTATAAACGACAAAACAATTCTGCCCCTTTACCCAAATCGCTTTATAAAATGTAATCGTTTTGGTACAGCTGACCAAGCACAAGTGTGTGTGTGTTACCTTGTCGATAATTTTCTGAAAATGCACTTCCACAGTGCAGCTCTGCACATCCTTGTGTAGGTCAGAGCTGTGAATCAGCACAGAGAGTTTTTTGGATCTGATTTTTTGAGCCCTATAGCCGAACACAAAGAGCATTGAATCTATCACGTTGGACTTCCCACTGCCATTTGGACCAATGATACAGGAAAAGCGCTAGGGAAAGGAGAGAAAGAGAGAAATTAAGAGGGTGGGGGTAAAAATGTATTCACAATCTGTTCAAATCAAACTAAAACCATATTCACAATCCAATTTTAGACCGCTTTGATCATGTAGAAAATGCTGCTGGATTAAAATGGTGGCCCTCTAACCTCAGTGGGTGTATTTAAGAATATATGTTATTTTGCTGCACCTGTGTCCATGATGCAATAAAGAGAGCAACCTTCAGATACAATTTGTTAGGGGGGAAGTTAGCAGAAAATCTATTTGTAGCAGACAAGACACAGCTAGATCACCACTAGTGTGAAAGACACAAGCACAAAGCAAAATGGAGGAGTGTGAGATGCTGCAAACTAGGGAAACAACTTTATCTGTTAAATCTGATCAAATAAAAATAATCAATTAAATTACAACTATCCAAGTACTACTATCACTGAAGATAAAACAAATACAAATAAAAGTTGAGGAAATGGACAACAACCCATACTGATACAATGATTTAAACACAATAAAAACAATTCCTAGTGTCGTAAAAGAGCCAAAACGGGGAGTTGGTATGTTTTTTTCGTACCTTATGGAAAGGGCCCAGAATCTGCTCGCCAGCGTAGGATTTGAAATTCTGATTAACTATATGTGTTATCATCAAGCGAGGAGCGCCTGGTTCATTGGTCATTGCTGGGGGCGGGGGTGGAGGGATGCTACCAAGAATCTCCTCCAAACTTCGATTATCAACAGCATCGGCACCCTCCCTGGGAGCCGGATCTAGGGCAAAGAGTTGAACTTTTATTCCACAGTGCGATTCATTTCAGGTGGGGACACTGGTGTATGGGGGAGGGGTAGTGAAGCAAAAAAAACAAACATATAAGCATTATAGAGCTAGTCACAGTGGAGGCATAAAGTCTCCAGAAGAAGATCGGATTCTAACTCGCACATTTAATATCTCTGTTCACAAAACTAAATTCTAACAAGAATAACTGAATCATAAACGAAGGCTTGAAGTGACCCCTTTCACAAACGCTCACATTGAAACGTCAATACACAATATACACTCACCAACGACAAATAATTCTCATAATATTTCGAACATCTGATTCCAAGTCGTTTCCCCCACACCATAACCTACTTTCCATTCCAAACAAATGAATAAAAATCTAGCTTTGCTACAAATGCACACCGATTACGGTACCATATCACAATGACAAAACGCTTGGTCTCAAGTCCATTGTTGTGCTCAGTAAAAAAATACAAATAAGCAGTACAATATGACCATGACAATAGTTTTCGGCCAACAAACGCTCCAACCATAATACTTGCTAAATCAAGAGTAGACATGTCAAATATGGTTATTGTTTTCGGACGAAGGTCTCTTGACAAACCATTCACCAACGTTAAATAAACCGAAAGATATAGAATCGTGGTTATGATTTTCTAACATAGAATCGTTCAAAAGCATTAATATCCAAAAATAAATTACCTTGCAAGTTGCGCAGGCTGGAGACAAAAGCACACACGCTACCATTATAATAATCTCAAAAATCACAAGAGACGTTTATTAATGCCTTGCTTACGTTTGAAAAACTAACCAGCAAGCTTCGTGTTATGAATAACACAACTGTGCCAGTTGGACTCAACCATCACGCACTAACATTCAACAAAACACGTTGCCATTGAGTAGACGCGCAACTTATTTAGATGCAGACACCAAAACACCCTTTGTTACTTACCATTTGTCGGCGGTGCCTCTTGGCCATTGGAGTTCGCCTCTTTAAGGGGTAAGTCCAACTCGTCTTCGGAGTCATCCCGAGGCTGCGACCCTTTCCCTCTAGACTTGGAAGCAGTTGAACTTTTCGACGTTTTGGCTGGCATGATTTAGAATCTAAAGATCTAATTCAAATCACAGGAGTAAAAGTTAAATCCAGTAGGTTCTCTTGTCAATCACCTCTCCACAATTGATAGTCAACGTGAAGCACCCCGTTACCCCCCTCCGTCATTTCCCCATCACAATCCGCCATTTGATCCAACCTATATTCTTTGCTATACTGAGTTACACCGTCAATTATAAAGTTGCAAATAAATGGCTAGTCTGCTGTCTGACAAGACCCCAGATCTCACATTGTTTGTTTTAGTTTCTTTGCTAAATATGTATCGTTTTAAACAAATGTTATTAGTGGATATACACGAGGGTCAGAGATGCAACCATATTCTCTAATCGGAAATAGAGAATATTTGACAGCTGCAATTTAACCCCCCGACGAATAAAAATGAATGAGCTGTCTAACTCAAATCTCTTCTAGTCAAATAACGTGATTATATTGGTCTAAACTGACAACATTCACCAAATTTCACTTCATTATAGAGAAATGAACTGATAAGTTACCGGACAAGTCAAGTGCGTGTAACTAAAATACAAAAATGATGACGTTACAGGTTGTCAGTAACGCCAACCGAGCTCAAAAGCAAAGCAAGCGGTACGGCGAACTAGTTAGCAAAAGATGGAGTTAAATGTGCAAAATAAAGTCATAGCACTGAAGTAGCCAATCAGAGTCAGAGTTACTTTATCATTAGCGCCATGTAGGCTGCACTCAGTAGTCCAAGATGACCAGCTTCAGTTGAAAGTGTAATGTTTAGTTTATTTGACAGATCGATAGTTGTCACTACTAATCTACGATAAGGTAGCTAGCTACAACATGGCTCGCTAAATAGCAATATCACTAACGTCACTGTGTGAATAAATGTCACCTGCTGTGTATAAAAACATTTAACTGACTTAACAGTAGTCTTGTGGGGGGTTTTCGGTAACGTTAGTATCATGCTTCAGTTGTCCACTTGCAATCTAGTTAGCTAACGTTACCGTTATACATGGCAAATATTCATCTAGTGAACGTTTACTTAAACTGGGAAGACGTGGAAATAGCCATCTACTGTATCGTTAGCTAGCTAGCTAACACACTATAGCTCGTTATAGACTAATGTCTGGTAATTAGCTAGATAGCGTTAGTCGGGTTAGAACACTTCGTGATTGGTTAACTAGTTAATTGTAACTAGCCAGTTGGGCTTTGTTAGCCATGATTTTCACGTCAACTGTTAGCCACGAACAAATTAACTACTAGATAGCCAACACACAACTAGAGCACAGATGAATAGGGGAAACCGGTACTTTGCTTACAAGTTAGATAGCTAGTTAGCTAACGTTACTTTGCACTGGCTCGCAAAGTTAACTAATGTTTGCTGTCGTCTGATCACTTCAAGTTAACCAATTAGCTAACTAACTCAACAACCACATGCATAACCGGCTAAAAGTGCCCCCAAACCTGCTGGCAAGTTACTGTAGCTAGTTAACATTAGTTTTGGTTTGATAAACTAGCTGTCTTTTAGCTAACTCTTTCGTGTTCAGTTACAATGTCAGTTTTACCTTGCGGACGAAGTTCTTGTTGTAACAATTCCCTCTGTATCACCCTATATTTTCAAAAGGTTATTGGAAAACGGTTCTCGATATCGCGAAGCTAAAAAATAAAGTGATTAAAAGTCAACCCTGTGTCAAATCGTTAGCTCGCTGCAAACTCTCTCTCGTAAATGGCGCCTAAACTCTGTTGTCGAACCAAAATTCGTTACAAACTGATGCAAGGAACCATGGATCCTCATTGGTCGAAAAACAAGAATTCAAAAAGAGGGCCGATGACAAGTCTAGTTTTGAGCATCCATGAACTTAAACTTAAAACAGATTTTGGATTCAAGTTAACATTGTGAAGAATAAGTTATATTTTGGTAATGATTTGGGATATTTTCATAAAATAATTTTTGAAAATAGAACGCGCAGTGACGTTTGGGCACTGTTGCCTAGTGACGACGGAAGGGTGTTGTTTACGGTACTGGTAAATGTTTTGTATTTTGATTGTATTGGTTGAAGAGTCGAAAATATGTAAGGGGTAATAAACAAGAGGTTATGCGTCCTATGGAAAATAATGCACTAGGTGGAAGGTGTGTGCCACGAAGCATTAGCGGAGTTGCATTATTTTCCAGAGAACCCATAAGAAAGTTAAAGCCCCGAGTTTATCATACCACGGCTATACTTTAACACAGACTTGATAGTTCAGCTAACCAAACCATCAGTACTAGCTTGCTATTTTGAAAATCGAATTAAACAATGGCAATAATATTTTCAATTCGACTTTTGCTTTTAAAAGCAGCTCAAACATTCGTAAATGTATTTTGGCTATCTACTCGGATTTCAGATCAATCTCGTGTGTGTGCCAGAGCGCAGAATAACTGGATAATTTACGAACGTGCAACACCCGTTGAATGACAGGTGTCAGTAAATGTTGGCCAAAAAATGAATTAAATTGTTGCTAACAGCACAGTTACAGTCACTAACGCTCTAGATAACATGAAAACAGCCTAACTAGCCCTGCTCGGGTGAGTAATGTGGCCAAATTGAGGTGTTCTCTCATTTGTGTCTGGAAGTAGCTAGCCAACGTTAGCCAGTTGGCTTGGGCGCTGACTGCCGTTGTGAGATCAGAACTCTCGGCTCATTCCTCCTCCAACGCTTTGAATTTACGAACGGACAATCTGACAACGCACTCAGACACACTAGAGGCAATTTACGAACGCACCCGTAGAATATGTAAGAATTAATTTCATAGCCATTGAATTATACCGTCCATTACAGGGAAACAATATACGCTCTAGAATGCCCTTCAAGTTAATCAGAAACAAGTATTACACAATACTTGAACAAATTATTCCTTTGTAACATGACATCAAGTCCTAGCAACGTAAGCCTTAGAATCTCTAGAGTTTGCCAAGGAACTCTCGCGATAGTAATTTACACAGCCCTGGTACGTCAGCGAAATTAGAAAATGAGTATCTCTGCCTACGTTTCAGACCATTGCTTGCTAGCTGCATAGCTATCAGTCTATTTTTCTGGTTTTGTCGATTAGTATAATTGTTGAGGAATATATAACCTTATATGCATTAACTATTAGCGGTGGAGCTACTATGGCAACTGGACATGATTAGTTGTCTGCTATCAATTGTGATAACCGTGAAGACTCAGCACGTTAGCTACAGTGAAGGTACCGTAGCAACGACAGACGCTTGTTTGACTAGAGAGGTAGCTAATTTAGCTAGCGTAGCAGCTATTCAAGTAACTATCAACTACCTAGTAGTTGCTATACACGGTCAGTGCTAGCGATATGGCTTCTGCACTCCAAATAAAACATATGCAGGCATAACTTAGCTAACTAGACAACTGTGTTTTTTAAAAATTGATCAGCCAGTGTTACTAGCAAACTGAGTACTATTAGCTATGAATAGCTAGCTACTTAGCTACTCACTTTGCTAATTGTATAGCAAGCTAATACATTCTGTTTGGTAACTAACTGTTATGTCCAATTTTAATGATCGATGACAACCCTTCTGTTTACAGTGAGTGCCTAGTACCTATTTTCTGAAGACTTCACATTAGCCACCACAATGAGATTAAAGACATCATTACTCAAGGAACCAAAACATATCCTTTTCAGTTTTGTGAAAGAACGATACTACAACAGTGCTTTGACCTGATTGTTCGTTTTTTCAATTGAAAAAAAAAATGGACAGTCAGCAATCATTAATAAAAAATCTGTTATGAAGTTGTGCCTCTAATAACATACTAGGCCTCCTTTGCTCTGGTCTAGGAGGTATATGTCGGTTCCTCCACACACGCTCTAACGTCATGGACCAAAGCTAAGGCAGCCTGAGACAAATATGATATTCAGTGCCCCACCAGACCTGGGTTCAAATACTATTTGAAAACGTTTAAATATTTTGAGTGTTTGCTCCAGCCTGTCCGGAGTGGCAGTGGCACCCGTTGCTACGGGTGTGCAGTTTTGGGACTATTTGAATGGTTAATCAAGCACAGATAACCCAGGTCTGCCTGGCACCTTTCTAAAGGCATGCTTATTGCAACCTGTATGTAGGTGAAAATGTTTTTATATGCTAATTGCTCAGACTTGTGTGTGGATCTGCCCTACCTAAATACAAAGAAAGGTTAATACAGGATCTGTGTTGATTAATTCACCTGAAAAGCAACCACTGTGGTTGAGTCTGTTGCAGTCATCAACCCTGGACCCAGAGAGTTAGGCTACAGGGTGTAAGAACGTTTGTTCCAGTTTAACGCTAACACACCTGGTTCAAGTAATTTCGATATTATAATTTAGATATTATATATTATATTTTGCAGCAAGCTCTGATCTATTTCCACCTAACCATTGTCCTCCTTAACATCTGGACACATAAAGAGCTTGTGAGCTGTGTGGGCTGGACCACTGCAGACGAACTGTACTCATGCAGTGAGGACCACCAGATCCTGAGATGGAACCTGCTGACCAGTGAGACCAGCCTGGTGGTGAAGCTGCAGGAGGACCTCTTCCCCATCGACCTGCACTGGTTCCCCAAGACGGTGGGAGGCAAGAAGCAGGCCCAGGCTGAGATCTTTGTGCTCACCAGCACTGATGGCAAGTCACCAATGGGCCCAATAATGGAGGAATAATACGAGATTTTCTCGTAACAGGCTTTGATAACTTGTTTCGATAACTTTATTTATGAAGCACCTTTCATACCTAAAAGCGCTATCTGAAACATGTTTTTGGCACCGCTAACATAGAAAATTAATGTTGCATTTTAAAGCAATGGTAGTTTCTCACATTATTCAACAAGACAGATTGATATTGAATTAGGTAGGTGATAGAGGATATGAGTCCCAAGGTACATAACCGCATGGTCTGTGTGAAATGTCTCTCATTGACCAGAGTGCTATACTATGAAGCAAGCTTCTGTTAGCTGCACATTCTAGGTCAGGCTTCATTCGTACCACCCCGTCTGCCTGCTTAGCAGGCGTGTAACTTGTTGCACGTGGCTCGTTGAACGCCGAGCTCTTCGTTGAGGCAATGCTGAAACATCAATCCATGGCCAAGTCGGTGCCACATTTTCAGTTGTGCCGAAATCAAAATGAAAGAAAATGTATCTTGCAAATCCAGCAGGCTTTGGTGTGAAATGGGCTTTTCGAAGTGCCGTCTTTATTTTATTACTTATCGTTAAAGCCGTCTTTGATGTGCTTATCAATGAACAAGCACCTTTTTCCGACTCCTATCGCTCCTTCTGTCTGTGGAACAGCTTGTTGTGTTGTGGCTATATACACTGCTCAAAAATTAAAGGGAACACTTAAACAACACAATGTAACTTCAAGTCAATCACACTTCTGTGAAATCAAACTGTCCACTTAGGAAGCAACACTGATTGACAATAAATTTCACATGCTGTTGTGCAAATGGAATAGACAACAGGTGTAAATTATAGGCAATTAGCAAGACACCCCCAATAAAGGAGTGGTTCTGCAGGTGATAACCACAGACCACTTCTCAGTTCCTATGCTTCCTGGCTGATGTTTTGGTCACTTTTGAATGCTGGCGGTGCTTTCACTCTAGTGGTAGCATGAGACGGAGTCTACAACCCACACAAGTGGCTCAGGTAGTGCAGCTCATCCAGGATGGAATATCAATGCGAGCTGTGGCAAGAAGGTTTACTGTGTCTGTCAGCAAAGCATGGAGGCACTACCAGGAGACAGGCCAGTACATCAGGAGACGTGGAGGAGGCCGTAGGAGGGCAACAACCCAGCTGCAGGACCGCTACCTCCGCCTTTGTGCAAGGAGGAGCAGGAGGAGCACTGCCAGAGCCCTCCAAAATGACCTCCAGCAGGCCACAAATGTGCATGTGTCTGCTCAAACGGTCAGAAACAGACTCCATGAGGGTGGTATGAGGGCCCGACGTCCACAGGTGGGGTTTGTGCTTACAGCCCAACACCGTGCAGGAACACCAAGATTGGCAAATTTGCCACTGGCGCCCTGTGCTCTTCACAGATGAAAGCAGGTTCGTTCACACTGAGCACTTGTGACAGACGTGACAGAGTCTGGAGACGCCGTGGAGAACGTTCTGCTGCCTGCAACATCCTCCAGCATGACCGGTTTGGCGGTGGGTCAGTCATTGTGTGGGGTGGCATTTCTTTGGGGGGGCCGCACAGTCCTCCATGTGCTCGCCAGAGGTAGCCTGACTGCCATTAGGTCCCGAGATGAGATCCTCAGACCCCTTGTGAGACCATATGCTGGTGCGGTTGGCCCTGGGTTCCTCCTAATGCAAGACAATGCTAGACCTCATGTGGCTGGAGTGTGTCAGCAGTTCCTGCAAGAGGAAGGCATTGATGCTATGGACTGGCCCGCCCGTTCCCCCGACCTGAATCCAATTGAGCACATCTGGGACATCATGTCTCGCTCCATCCACCAACGCCACGTTGCACCACAGACTGTCCAGGAGTTGGCGGATGCTTTAGTCCAGGTCTGGGAGGAGATCCCTCAGGAGACCATCCGCCACCTCATCAGGAGCATGCCCAGGCGTTGTAGGGAGGTCATACAGGCACGTGGAGGCCACACACACTACTGAGCCTCATTTTGACTTGTTTTAAGGACATTACATCAAAGTTGGATCAGCCTGTAGTGTGGTTTTCCACTTTCATTTTGAGTGTGACTCCAAATCCAGACCTCCATGGGTTGATACATTTGATTTCCTTTGATAATTTTTGTGTGATTTTTGTTGTCAGCACATTCAACTATGTAAATAAAAAAGTATTTAATAAGAATATTTCATTCATTCAGATCTAGGATGTGTTATTTTAGTGTTCACTTTATTTTTTTGAGCAGTGTTCTTATAATCCATAGAAAGGTTTTGGAACCTCTATCCCTGGCAATTTGACTGTTAAACTCATTGGTACACTAGCAATGGCTGGTAGTTTGCGTTTCAAATGTCAAAATACTATCACGTGGAAAAAAAAGTATTTTGGAAGGCAAAGGCGGTCTACTAAATGTGTAATGTGATAGGTACTTTAGTTTCAGTTAATATACATTTTTTTTTAGTGGGGATGAATAACATTTAATCAGTCGTCTTCCTCAAATGAAGAGGACGCCATCACAATCTTTGTGAGTGGGATGGTATCTGATTTAATTGGTCTTCAATTCAATGCTCAGAAACATTATTCAGGGTAAATGGAGTTAGCCCGGAGTTAGCCTGCCTGGAGCAAGATAGTTCTGAAGGATTCGTTGCCATAGAAATTTACCAGTCTAAAAGGTGAGACACTTTTGTGGTACCGGTTATCCCGAGTTGAACTCAAGTTGACAGAAGTTACCTCTCTAACTCCTCAAAGCTGATTCAGAGCACAGGACTCTTGTTGTTCTCCTGTGTCTATATCAGCTCTAAACACACAGAGTGGAGATGTACGGCGATGGCAGGCGACGTGTGGTCACAATGTTAATGGCAGTGTAGGGTTGCATAAACACACCCACAAACTGAAGCAGCAATTTTCCCTGGCAGATCATGTAGTCATGAAAACGTTTGCATCTGTCTTTCTGGTACATAATGATTATAGTCATCATATAGGTAATATTATCACAATTGACTGCTTTTTAGAACAAGTCATTGGTTTCCTTTATGGAGAGGCAGTGTTTATGTTTTGAATGTACTAGTCCTATATCTTAACGCACAGCAACTTCAACATTTTTTGGGGAGGGGGGATTGCACAATAGTCCGTTGCAGCTTGTAACGGCACATTTTTCTGGTTTCTGTTTTTAATGCCAGTGAAATTTCACATGGCTATGAAATGGTTAAATAGAAACCACAGATGTATAGCTTTGGTGTGTGTGGGGAAAATCTATAGTAACTTTTGTGGCTTTCTCCAACCTCATTTGCTGCGTGGGCCTCTGAGGCGATATGTCAAAAAAATGGGTTTGGTTCGTAGTACTGACAGACAGAGCAAATTCTGTGAGCAGTTTCAATGTGGTGTTTAACAGTCAGGTCGTTAATATAAATGACATTTTTAAAAGCCTATTTTAATTCTGACCGTCCTTTAATACAGCAGCCATGGTCGTATTACACTACCTGTTTTTCTGGGTAATTTGTTAGGACATCCAAATATAGAAACTGGAGAGAGAAGCATCATGCTGATTTGCAGTTTTAGGCAACCAGAAATTACATAGAACACTCTGTATTTTTTAATACGCACCGCCACAAAGTATATGGTAGGCTAGTGTCTTTGATAACTGTCTCCATGCCTGATCGCTTCCCGTCTCTAGCAGATAGGAAACTGTTTAATTTAAGCAGCAGAGAGACATCGCTTTCATTCTTCCGTTTTGTGTAAGAAATGTGTCTTCAGAAGGTTGCTACCAACCAGGACAGTGGAGCAAAATACATTATGTATGAGATCCTGACTCCATTGGTTACAGTTCTTTATGTTTATCTATTTGTTTGTTTCTGTGTGTGGCCGAGTGCCCATATTCTTTGTATTTATGAACTCTCCTGACATCATGTGTTATGCTTTTAGCGTGCGTTTTGACTGTTCGTTGCCTCTCAAGTGAGATTTAGAACTGGAGAGACAGTTTATACAGTATATTTCCTTCATATCTAATGGACTGTACCTGTCTTCAACCTTTCTGTTCTGTTGTCTGTCTGTAGGCAAGTTCCACCTGGCCTCTAAGATGGGCCGTATTGAGAAGAGTGTGGAGGCCCACAAAGGAGCTGTATTAGCCGGGAGATGGAACTACGACGGGACCGCTCTCATCACAGGTGAGGGGGACACAGGGTAATAAACACACACAAGAGAATGTAATACGCTGCTCAGTAACACGTTTGTTATAACTGCCGTAGGTTGTAACTCAGATTGTTGATGTTGTTTCCTCAGCTGGGGAGGACGGACAGATCAAGATCTGGTCTAAGAGTGGCATGCTGAGGTCTACCTTGGCCCAGCAAGGTAAAATGTTTCAAACTATTCTTTCAACCACTCAGCTCAGCACTTACTGTATTTGAAAATGAATTTGCGCAGCAGACTCGCAGTGCATAGCCACACTTTGTGTATTTGAAAATGAATTTGCGCAGCAGACTCGCAGTGCATAGCCACACTTTGTTTTGAAACAAATGCAGCCACCAATATTGTCCCTTTTTAACAATTTCCTGTTTTGTCAGCATGGGGCCCTGTAGTTTTTGTGATGCAGTTGCTCCACGGTGTAGTGACAGCATTGCACTCTCTCTGTGTGAAGAGGTGTATGTGAGTGTGTGTGTGTGCTGTAGTCTTCCAGCCCAGTGTCGTCAGCATGCTTCTGTTAGACTGGCGCTTAGCTGAACTGATCAAGTGTGCTCGCATACTCCCTTAAAAGACCTTCGCTTGAAAAACTACAAAATTCGGCAATAGTTCTGTTAGTCCTTCTTGAGATGTCATAGCCAGTGTACACATCCTCAAGAAATCTGTAATTCATTTGTATGTGCAGTACCAGTCAAAAGTTTGGACACACCTACTCATTCCAGGGTTTTTCTTTATTTTACTATTTTCTACATTGTGGAATAATAGTGAAGACATAAACTATGAAATAACACATATGGAATCATGTAGTAACCAAAATAATGTTAAACAAATCAAAATACATGTGGGAACTCCGTCACTGTTGGAAAAGCATTCCAGGTGAAGCTGATTGAGCGAATGCCAGGAGTGTGCAAAGCTGTCATCAAGGCAAAGGGTGGCTACTTTGAAGAATCTCAAATACAAAATGTATTTTGATGTAAGACTTTTTTTTGGTTACTACATGATTCTATATGTGTTATTTCATAGTTTTGATGTCTTCACTATTATTCTACAATGTAGAAAATAGTACAAATAAAGAAAAACCCTTGAATGAGTAGGTGTGTCCAAACTTTTGACTGGTACTGTATATGCCAAGAAGAACAATTTTACATCTAACTAAGATGTTTGTGGCAGTATATCTCAAGTGAAACAATGTGCATGAAAACGAGTCGTCTCTCGTTGAATGACAACAAACATATAATTGAATAATCCCTACTGTTGACCAATCATCAACGAAGGGGTGTGGACTTCGGCTACCGACTTCGGCTTGACTCGAGGAAAAAAAATTCACTACCCATGTGTGAATGAGGATGCACTGTGTTAATCATAGGGGGTGAGTGTGTCAGCCTGGTGCTTTTTCAAGCCGCCTGTAGGTCTCTCTCGCACTCTGTGCCCAGGCAGAGGACCTGCTGGGGCCGGGCCAGGGACAGTTGTAATGAGGTCAAACCTATGAACACAGGCACGTGAGTTACAGAGAGAGAGAGACGGCACCAGCGGAAATTTTGTAAACATAAGGCAACACACAGCCACCAATTAAAGTCTCACACACAGACCGCTGTGTTCATTAAGGCCCCTTCTGCTTTTTAGGGCACCTCACTGGATGAGAGCGAGAGAGCGGTATGTAGAGAGAGAGCGAAAGGGATTTGATGAAAAGAGAAAGGCTTGTCACAGAGCGGTACAATACTGTTCATGTGTATTCTCTGTGCCGTGTCACAAAAGTTTCTCCACTTTTGGTGGAGCTTTTGGTTGAGGACAAGTGGCATGATGCGCTGCCATTATACAGCTCTGAGAATGGTGGTTATATAGTAACCTAGATAATGTCGTCACAGTACATATAGAAAGACTAGTGCAGTTTGAAGCTCTACAGGATATGCCTCATGTTCTGACAATTTTTAGGCTTTCACATTTACTTCCACAGTTGGGATTTGTGTGTGTGTACAGTGTCTTTACAGTGTGTGTGCGTACAGTGTGTCAGTCTGTGTGTATTTAAAACTGCTGTAAACGATGCCGGTGCGACGATCTGAAAGATGGCCTTTGTGTTAATAGTGTTTAGTCCAGCCAGATGATTTAAGATGACAGCCATGGAGGATTTAAGATGACAATCTGGCAGACAGAGAGAAGTGTGTGTGTGTGTTGAACTATTAGGGTGTAATGCTGCTGGATACAGTTGAAAATGCAGCCAATCCTCCAGTTCCATTTTTATTAAAGGCACCGTAAAGTTTCAAAGGTTTATTGGAGTGGAGTTTTATTAAAATCCATAAAAAAAACTCCTAATGATCCATTTCTCTAACCAGTACTCGCATACAGATGGTTTACTTATTAATTGATTCATTGTGCCATTTTGAAATATCTTCTCAGAAGTGGCCCCCAAGAAATGTTGCCGTTGATGGTAAAACGTGGCCATCCGGATGACATGGATGCATTCTCCTGAATGAATGGGCTCTTTGCTTCCATAGAAAACTGGGCAGAGGCAGGAGCAGTTTCGCCACACGATGCACATTCTCCCTCAGTCCTCTATTTAATGTGTCTGTCTGTGTTGTTGTGAACCATGGCATTGACTGGACAGGCTTGAGAGGGAGTGAGCTGCACAGCCGCTGTTGCACGTACAGATTTGTAGAGCGCATGGAGGAACTGGTGGTGTCTCCTAACAGGTGTGGACACATCATCCACACTGCAGATGCATCTGTGCAGGTGCTGCGCCCCCTTATGCACACACACACTGCAGGAGTCACGGGTACAGCTGGGGGCCGTTGTTGTGAGTCTTGAGTGCGATGATGTAACCGTGTCCCATTTGTGTGGGGGAGGAAGAGCGAGGGAGGAGAGGACATGTGTAGAAGAGGAGGAGGGGGGCAGAGGGAACTCGTCTCAGCCGTCTCTCATTGTCAGCCCGCGATCATGTGACCTCTTGGCATTTGAGAAACCACAAGCAGGGTTAAATGTCAGCCTGCCTCTTTCTCACTCACACACACACACACACACACACACACACACGGTTTAGGCAGGTTTCTCTTAACGCTCAGCTGTCTTGGTGTGATACACAGCCAGATCTGCAGGATTCCAGCAAGCTTTGCACGCAAAACCCCATTCCTACAGGCTGTACGAGGTGAGCCTTAAGAGTAAATATGACACTGCTGTGGTGTGGAGATTAGAAATGCAATCTCCTCCAGCTGCTGCAGTGTCTCTGTGTTTGTAAGGAACACCAAGCACTTCTCCCTCTTTGATAAGGACTGCCTCGAGGTAAACTGTGTGATAGCTAGTCAATGCTCTGATGAAACCAGAGTCAACTAACTAGTGGATCTTCTACTGACAGAATGACTTTATTATATGTCACGCTGTCTGAGAAGGAGATGCAACTGTGAAACGGCCTTAAACAAGTTCCAGTTGTCATAATTTTCTGATGTTAATGAATGTGTTATGAAAATAGTATTATAAAAGTTATTGTTTAAGCACATGGACATTGTTAAGCAGTGTGATTCCTCACCTCCTGCTGTGTGTGTCTCTCTCTCTCCTTCTCAGGGTCTCCTGTGTACTCGGTGGCCTGGGGCCCGGACTCTGATAGAATCCTGTACACGTCAGGCAGACTGCTGATAATCAAGCCCCTGCAACCTAGTGCCAAGCTCCTACAGGTACTCTCTCTGTGTGTGTGTGTGTGTGTGTGTGTGTGTGTGTGTGTGTGTGTGTGTGGGGCTTGAAGACCTCGCACACCAGTGAGTATTCTTCTTGTTCATGTACATTTGTTTATTGTTTTTGGCACTGAATTGTGCCTGGGACCCTGAGTAAACACCAGAGGGTTTAGTGTGCACCCCCATCCCCCCACCTCTTCCCTCCCTCTGAGCAGAGCAACAGCTGGCAGTGTATGGAGAAACCCCCTGCACAACTCTGTGAGCCCTACAACCCCCTGCTCCCTTTGGGGAGAGACAGAGTCGTGGGAGAGAGAGGGGTTTGGGGGGGGGGATCAGGAGTTGTAGTGATAACCTTCACATGGCAGGAGGAGAAAGGAGACCATGACTGAGTTGACTCCTCCTCTCGTCCTCCTTTTATGGCACGTGCCTCTGGTTATTTGTTGGTCGATACATCTCATGAGTATTGACCTACAGTGCCTTCGGAAAGTATTCAGACCCTTTGACTTTTTCTACATTTTGTTACGTTCTAATTCTAAAATGGATTAAATTTGGGCGTCTGGTTGCCTAGTGGTTAGAGCGTTGGGCCAGTTACCGAAAGGTTGCTGGATCGAATCCCTGAGCTGACAAGGTAAAATCTGTCGTTCTGCCCCTGGACAAGGCAGTTAACCCACTGTTCCTAGGCCATCATTGTAAATAAGAACTGGTTCTTAACTGACTTGCCTAGTTAAATAAAGGTAACATTTATTTTTTATTTTTTTTCTCATCAATCTACACACAATACCCCATAATGACAAAGCAAAAACAGGTGTTTAGATTTTTTTGAAAATGTATTTAAAAATAAATTCACATTTACATAAGTCTTCAGACCCTTTACTCAGTACTTTGTTGAAGCACCTTTGGCAACGATTACAGCTTCGAGTCTTCTTGGGTATGACGCTACAAGCTTGGCACACCTGTATTTGTGGAGTTTCTCACATTCTTCTCTGCAGATCCTCTCAAGCTCTTGTCAGGTTGGATGGGGAGCGTCGCTGCACAGCTTTTATCAGGTCTCTCCAGAGATGTTCAGAGACTTGTCCCGAAGTCACTCTTGCGTTGTCTTGGCTGTGTGCTTAGGGTCGTTGTACTGTTGGAAGGTGAACCTTCGCCCCAGTCTGAGCAGATTTTCTTCAAGAATCTCTCTGTACTTTGCTCTGTTCATCTTTCCCTCTATCCTGACTAGTCTCTTAGTCCTTGCAGCTGAAAAACATCCCCTCAGCATGATGCTGTCACCACCATGTTTCACCGTAGGGATGGTGCCAGGTTTCCTCCAGACGTGACGCTTGGCATTCAGGCCAAAGAGTTCAATTTTGTTTTCATCAGACCAGAGAATCTTGTTTCTCATGGTCTGAGAGTCTTTGAGGTGCCTTTTGGCAAACTCCAAGCGGGCTGTCATGTTCCTTTTACTGAGGAGTGGCTTCCGTCTGGCCACTCTACCATAAAGGCCTGATTGGTGGAGTGATGCAGCGATGGTTATCCTTCTAGAAGATTCTCCCATCTCCACAGAGGAACTCTGGAACTCTGTCAGAGTGACCATTGTGTTCCTGGTCACCTCCCTGACCAAGGCCCTTCTCCCCCGATTGCTCAGTTTGGCTGGGCAGCC
The DNA here is from genome assembly GCF_045791955.1 of Oncorhynchus clarkii lewisi. Classification (NCBI taxonomy): domain Eukaryota; kingdom Metazoa; phylum Chordata; class Actinopteri; order Salmoniformes; family Salmonidae; genus Oncorhynchus; species Oncorhynchus clarkii. The sequence goes on along the minus strand of NC_092173.1, from coordinate 15,172,483 downwards.
AGCTCTAGGAAGAGTCTTGGTGGTTCCAAACTTCTTCCATTGAAGAATAATGAAGAACTTCAATGCTGCAGACATTTTTTGGTACCCTTCCCCAGGTCTGTGCCTCGACACAATCCTGTCTTGGAGCTCTACGAACAATTCCTTCGACCTCATGGCTTTGTTTTTGATCTGACATACACTGTCAACTGTGGGACCTTATATAGACAGGTGTGTGCCTTTCCAAATCATGTCCAATCAATTGAATGTACCACAGGTGGACTCCAATCAAGTTGTAGAAACATCTCAAGGATGATCAATGGAAACAGGATGCACCTGAGCTCAATTTCGAGTCTCATAGCAAATGGTCTGAATACTTGTGTAAATAAAGTATTTCTGTTTTTTAGTTTTAATACATTTGCAAAAATGGCAACCTGTTTTCTCTTTGCCATTATGGGGTACTGTGTAGATGGAGGGGGGGAAATGATTTAATCCATTTTAGAATAAGGCTGTAGCGTAACAATGTCAGGTCTGAATACTTTCTGAATGCACTGTGTGACTGTCCAACCTCTCCTTACTTTTTTGAAGGGGAAAATATTCTGACGATTTTTCCCAGTCCCATTCAGTATGCTGAACAATAAGCAGCACATCAGGATGTGTCAGTAAGTCACTTGGTGAACGCTGGGGTGTGTGAGTTAGTGTGTGTGTGTGTATTACAGAGATGTAATGAGGTCTCTGACGGGGTCGTGTGTGTGATCTCGCACCCGTGGCGACCTGTGAAGGCTCTGCCCTGTTTCCAATTAGAGCCAAGTCCAAGCTTTTACATTAACACAGAGCAGACTGGGAGGCTGTCAGAGAGAGCACCTCGCTCGACCTATAGCTCTCTCTCTCTCTTCTTGTCTACTAGGCTCCTTCTGATAAGAACGCTCTCCTCCCTGTATCTGCTTTGTCTTGTCTCCCTGCAGACTTCTCCCGCTTGTCCTTGACAAAAAAACCTGAGTCATATTAGCCTTCAGCCCAGCGTGTAGTATATCGATATGGACCTGCGCCCCCCCCCCTCTTTCCTTTCCTCTCTTTCCTTCCCTGGGACTGGTTAACTGAGGTGTGATCCTGAATGTATTGGTTGGGTATGGAGAATATCACTGCTCTCGCATAAACATCTGCTCTTTCTCTGCTCCCTCATCTCTTCCTTGTCCCTCGCTCCCTTTCTCTCCCCAGTGGAAGGCCCATGATGGGATCATTCTGAAGGTGGACTGGAACTCTGTGAATGACCTGATACTGTCAAGTGGAGAGGACTGTAAATACAAGGTCAAGTGTGTCCCGTGATCCAAAAATGAACTGTGTTATAACGTGTGTATCATGCAGTCGCAATACTGTCTAATTGACCCTGTTCCTTCTCCCACCTCTCTCTCCTTCTCTCCCCCTCCTTCCCCCTCTCAGGTGTGGGACAGTTATGGTCGTCTGCTATACACGTCCTCGTCCCATGACTACCCTGTGACCTCGGTGTCCTGGTCTCCGGACGGGGAGGTGTTCGCCGTGGGCTCCTTCAACACCCTGCGCCTCTGTGACAAGACCGGGGTAAGGGCTCCCCTCACCCCACCACACGTCCACTGCCAACCCCTCACACACCTCTGTGCACTGTCACTGTGTGTGTTTCAGTGTGACAAACCTGGTTCTGTAAGAGGTCCTCCATCTCTTCTCTAGTGTGTGGAAGTAGATGGTGAATGCATGGTGTGAGTCTCTCTCTGTACACTTAGCTCATTAGTCTCTGTCACATATCAGTATTAATATCTGGGGCTGATAGTGCTGTTGATGGTAAGTGGACTTGTAGTGAGCGAGTGATGGATAGCCTAGTGGTTAGAGCGTTGGACTAGTAACCAGAAGGTTGCAAGATCGAATCCCCGAGCTGACAAGTTAAAAATCTGTCGTTCTTCCCCTGAACAAGGCAACTAACCAACTGTTCCTAGGCCGTCATTGAAAATAAGAATTTGTTCTTAACTGACTTGCCTAGGTAAAAAATGTTGTTTTATTATTCTTCAACGTATGGCCAGAAACAATATATCTTAGCTGGATTCCTTGTTTAGTTAGAATAGAAATGTCAGTGTATTGCTCTATGAGACGTGGCCTAATGAAAACAAACAGCACAGGGCTCTGGTCCTCTGCACTGATCACCACTCATTTCATGCTACATTTTGATCTAATTAGAATCAAATGGCATTTTTTTTGCACCAAAACAAATGGTCTGGAGAGAGACTCTGAGCCAACGCAGATGTCTACACAACACCGAGGTTATGAAAGAGGTTGTGTGTGTGCGCTTGTAAACACTGTGTATTTTAGTTTGTGCATGCATGTGTGTATTCAAGGGTATTAGCTTTCACTTGTCTAGTTGTTACAGATCAGTGTGGATGAAGGAAAGTAGATGTGGAGAGGAAGGAAGCCATCTTGTTCTTCTGAGTTGAACCCTCTGTAGGACGCTATTCCATTCAAGCCTGTTACTTTTAGGGATTACGAGTCAGAAAAAAGTTAGCAGCAAGAGTACAGTAATAAGCACTATCTTCTTTTCACACTGTAAATATTGCTTTATTTTTTTATTGAGTACACAAATCCAATAAGATTATTTGGACTAGTGAGACCACAAACTCTCTGAGCGGGTGTAATTGTGTCGCATAATGAACCTAAATCACCTTTCTTCACAATGACAATCATGTCTCTGTGTTGTGAGTTTGTTTACGTTGTGGGTCTGTTCCATTGTTTGTCATTGCGCCACTCTGTCTTGTGGTGGGTTTGACTGTGGCGCTCTCTCTCTTTCTGATGACGCGTACAGTAACTCTAACTGGAGTAAGAGTCTGTTTGCCTTCACCTCCTCCCAGGCCACAGAGGGAGAGTGTGGTGTATACTGTAGCCCGGCCCTGGCCCGCCGTGGGAGGGTTGCTCAACACCAGGGAGAAGAAGACCAAGGAAGAAGAGAAACAAAGAGAGAGAGAAGGCCACTCAAAAGTCACTTCATAACTGCTCCTTGATAAGTTGATGAATCTGATCCCGTGTTCTGTCGGCCCAGCAGCCCTTGCTTTCAGTCTCCTGCACATTTGGTGTGTAGGCTGTGTTCCAGTACGTGCAGGGTAACTGTTGCATCCCTGCCTGTATCTGGGCTGTAGTTGGGCTGCGGTGCAGAAGGAGTTAAGCACAGTGAGGAATCTTTGCTGTTACTACCGTGACTAATGGGCAGGAGTTTCATTCTGTATCTGGTACAATGAAACCTTGCACTTTACAGAGCGCTGCCTCAGCAGGAACGGCCAAGCACGTTTAACCCCTAACCTCCAGCAGGACTTCTCTCCTCCTCTCTATCTATCTCTCTGTCACCTTTTCTTTTTTTCTTTCTCTCTATCTCGCTCTCTTTCACTCTCTCTATCCCTCCATGGGACAGATGAAGTGCATTACCCTCCTCATTATCACAGTGCTGGGAGGAGGGGGGATACCCCATTACACGCACACACACAGATACTGAGGCACACATTAACAAAGATGCACAGATACAGACACACACATGTTGGGGCTAGTCTCAACGTCAGCCCAGGACTGAACTTGATCAATTTTTCTCATGTTTTTTTATTTTTATGGATAGTTGATTATCTTGATATATGTCTCTCTATTGACTTGAATAAGGGAGCAACTGTTAGGGTCTTGTCCCCAGCCCCTCTCCTCTTTAGGCATGGCAGATCTTAGATTCTCTATTAAGCACAAAGCAGTACACTGTCACTTTTTTTTACTGGATTTGAGCACAAGAAGTGAATGTGTGTGTGTGCCTGCGTGTGTGTGTGCCTGCGTGTGTGTGTGCCTGCGTGTGTGTGTGCCTGCGTGTGTGTGTGCCTGCGTGTGTGTGTGCCTGCGTGTGTGTGTGCCTGCGTGCGTGCGTGCATCCGTGCATGCACTCCAATGGGCCTGCGAGACAACAGTCTATTTACGAGGCACTGCAGCTGGTGTCTAGCGTCTGGACTCTGTCACGATCCCTGACACTGTGACACTCACTAACAAGTGTGACTCATTGTGCCCTCTCTCCTTCCCTCTCTGTCTTTCTCTTGCCTTCCCTTCCCACCCCCCCTTTCTCAAATCAAATCAAATGTATTAATATAGCCCTTCTTACATCAGCTGATATCTCAAAGTGCTGTACAGAAACCCAGCCTAAAACCACAAACAGCAAGCAATGCAGGTGTAAAAGCACGGTGGCTAGAAAAAACTCCCTAGAAAGGCCAAAACCTAGGAAGAAACCTAGAGAGGAACCAGGCTATGTGGGGTGGCCAGTCCTCTTCTGGCTGTGCCGTGTGGAGATTATAACAGAACATGGCCAAGATGTTCAAATTTCTCTCTCTCTCTCTTCCCCTTTCTCTCTCTCTCCCCCTTTCTCTCTCATCTGCAGATCGGTACACAGACACTATCATAGACCCTGTTAGTGTGTGTGTGTGTGTTAGACTAATTTGTCAGAATAACAAATACAGTCTGATGATGACGCTCCTGTGGATGCTATGACATCACGGTAAGATGGTAGATTGTTTTTCTGTCTTCAACTTTCCTCTCTACCATGAAGACCTCTGCAGACTCTTCCAGACAGAAACCCCCACTCCAGCTCACTGATAACCTAACGCACGCCAGACGCCGTGTTCTGTCCCATGTTGGGTCTTGTTTCAGGTCTTAATTGAAATGTTCAGAACAATCATTGGGCTATTAATACCTGCTGTTCCCAGGATGTGGTTGAGACTGAAGACGTGGCCCAGCTCTGGCCCAGTCCAGGAACCGAGAACCAGGAACCCTTCACTGCACTAATTAGCCAAAACCAATGTGCAATGGCTGTCCTGCTCCAGAAAGCCTGTACTCAATCAGGAGCGGCTGATGGCTTCTTAAAGCTGCTATTTGCCCATCTATTTGACCTCATCTGAAACAGCGCTATGACATGAAGTCAGAAATGTGTTCTAAATCTGTGCTGGGTTTCCTACCACCCGACACCACACACACACACACACACACACACACACACACACACACACACACACACATTGGAAGTGGAAAGTCTGAGGCTCCCTCTCCACTCCCATAACATCTGCCTGCCCCACTCACACAGCCATAGGAGATAAGTCGTCATAAATTGTCAAATGTATAGCTGACAGTTGCAGCGTTGTTCTGAAGGGGAGGGGGTCATGATTTGGAGTATAAAACCACTGGTATCTGGTGTAATGCAGATATTATTTTGCGCGACACGTAAAATGTCCCGAATCAATGCAATTGATGATTTAATGATTTATCGTCTCCAGCTGTGATTTTTCTGCCTGATACAATGTCAGTCTGTTGGCTCACATAGCTACACAGAAAATACGCCGTACAATGGGTTCTGATAGCGTTTGGAAACACTGTAGGAGCGTTTTTTAGTGTAACATGGTATGATGTGGAGAATCCTATGAGGTCAATCTGGTCTGACCTGTGTCCCATTCTCTCTCTGTCTCTCTCTCTGTGTGTGTGTGTGTGTGTGTGTGTGTGTGTGTGTGTGTGTGTGTGTGTGTGTGTGTGTGTGTGTGTTTTAATAGTCACATGTACAGGGTTGCAGGTGTGATTTACTGGGTACTGTGAACATCTTAGGCTCCAACATGCAGTACTAAGTGAAATACAATGATGTAAATGGTAATTAAACAATGTATAGAAGTATAAATAATACTACATACATCATAACTGTAGCAGTGATGAATGAAGACATATCTTTGGGGTGGAGGCAGAGTAAAGACTGTTGGGGGGTGGGGGAGTGTCCATAGAGGGAGCAGCATGACCATTGAAGGGGTGCGGGGAGTGAAGCAGCTTGATGGTCTGAGGGTAGAAAGTCTTGCTGTTTTTGCCATGATGCTCATGTACTGCCCACAACTGAGTAATTGAAACGGGGAGAGCAGGGCTTGGGTGGCTGGGAGTCCCTGATGATCTTCTTTGCCTTCCTGAGACACCTGGTGTTGTAGGTGAAGGCAGGCAGTGTGCACCCAATGGTGCGTTTGGCTGCATGTATCACCCTCTGAACAGTCTTGCCGTCTGTGGGGGTGAAGTTTCCGTACCAGGCAGCCTGACCGTATGCTCTCGATGGTGCTCCCGTAGGGCCCTCGGGACAGGCCAAATTTCTTCAACATCCTGAGGGTGAAGAGTCGCTGTCGTGCCTTCACCACGTTGTCCGTGTGGTTCGACCATTTCATCTTCTCTGAGATGTGTACGTCGAGGAATTTGATGTTCTTGACCGTCTCCACGGCGGCCCTGTTGATGAGGATGGGGGTGTCCAGCATTAAGGGGGAGGTTGTTTACCTGGCACCACGGTATCAGAGTGTCTCGTTGTTGTTGTTGTTGGTAATCAGACCTACTACTGTCGTCAGCGAACTTGATGAAAGAGGTGGAACTGTGTGAGGCCACGCAATCGTGGGTATACAGGGAATACAGGAGGGGACTAAGGATGCACCCTTGTGGGGCCCCCTTGTTGAGAATCAGTGTCAAGGAGGTAATGTTACGTACCGTCACAACCTGGGGGCGGCCCATCAGGAAGTCCAGGACCGAGTTACATAGGGAGACATTCAGACCCAGGGCTGTGAGCTTTGTATTGAGTTTATAGAGCACTATGTTATTGTAGGCCGAGCTGAAGTCGATGAACAGCATCCTCACATATGCATTCCTTTTGTCCAGGTGGGTAAGGGCAGTGTGCAGTGCAATTGCGTCGTCCGTGGATCTGTCAGGGCGGTAGATTTGACTAGCCTCTCAAAGCACTTCATGTTGACGGAAATGAGTGCTACTGGTTGGTAGTCGTTCAGTTTCTTTCCCCAGGTGGGCATAGCAACCGGAGCTAGGGAGAGGTTGAAAATGTCAGAGAACATAACAGCCAACTGGTCTGCACATGCTCTGAGGGCACGGCTAGGGATTCTGTCTGGGCCGCCGGCCTTGAGGGTTAACACGTTTGAATGACTTACATGTGTAGCCCACGTTGTCATTGGGGGCTCTCTTCGGCAGCTCAGTGTCATTGTGCTCGAATCGTGACTAAAAGGTGTTTAACTCCTCCGGTAGGTTGGCGTTGGCGATGTGGCTGGCTTTTCTTCTCGTGATCCGTGATAGTTAGGAGCCTCTGCCACAATCACCTTGTGTCCAACCCGCTGAATTGCTCCTCCACTTTGTCACTTTACATGTTTAGGTCGTATTTGTACTGTTTAACCATATTTTTCCCCCAGTCACCTTGCCCTGTTTATAAGCAGCATCTCTCTTTTTCAGTTTTGATACAAGGCTGCTATCAATCCACGTCTTTTGATTCCTCATTCCCACCCCTGGGTCGCTCTCTTTTCTCTTGTCTATTTGCCATGGCCTCTGTCTTTCTCCTAACTGACTTCTTATCCCACCACTCATATTTCCTCAGTTGTATCTATCTTGTCCTTCTTTCTCTCTAGGGAACGTACTGTATGTGACTTTAGGTTCCCTGTGAGGTCCCTTCACTTAGACTTTGTAAGGCTGGGATCAGTGTGTCTCCCTTCCTTTCTATAAAGTATCAGTTTCTATTCTCCAGGCTGTACCACTCCAGTGTGCCCTGCTTGGCTGCCAGCCTCTGGCCAACGGCTGGCCTGGAAACGCTCCCTGCCGCTGGAGCGATATAAAAGGCCTCTGAACTAAACGCTGGTTTGAGTCCCGAAGCGCTCTTAGTGGAGCATGAAAAGGGCAGAGAAAACGATTGTAGATTTATTAGTCTTTTCTGCTTTATCTGTTTTCATCACATTAGCTACGATGGTTAGTGCAATGCAGATGGCGAACATGTCACTGTAAAAGTGAGAGGGCAGGCTGCACGAGTTGGACAGGGGGAAAGAAAGGGAGAGGAGAGCTGCGTGGAAAAACAGCAGATGTGGAGGGGGTTACACACTAGAGAGGGAGAGAGAGAGCGCAGTGAAACAAAGAGAGTCCTGAGTCAGCAACGGCAGAGCAGTTTTCTCCCCAGGCAACTGGGCTGGGCTCCTCCTCTCTCTCTCTCCCTCCCTCTTTCTGCCTGACACACTCCACATGCTCCTACTTTGTCTCCTCGATCTCCTTCTTCTCTTGCTCGCTCTCTCTCCCTCCCTCCCTCTTTCTGCCTGACACACTCCACATGCTCCTACTTTGTCTCCTCGATCTCCTTCTTCTCTTGCTCTCTCTCTCTCTCTCTCTCTCTCTCCCTCCCTCCCTCCCTCCCTCTTTCTGCCTGACACACTCCACATGCTCCTACTTTGTCTCCTCGATCTCCTTCTTCTCTTGCTCTCTCTCTCTCTCTCTCTCTCACTCCCTCTTTCTGCCTGACACACTCCACATGCTCCTACTTTGTCTCCTTGATCTCCTTCTTCTCTTGCTCTCTCTCTCGCTCTCCCTCCCTCTTTCTGCCTGACACTCCACATGCTCCTACTTTGTCTCCTCGATTTCCTTCTTCTCTCTCTCTCTCTCTCTCTCTCTCTCTCTCTCTCTCTCTCTCTCTCTCTCTCTCTCTCTCTCTCTCTCTCTCTCTCTCTCTCTTTCTAAAAGTCATATGCTTTATTGCCATGGCGTTTACAGGTACAACAATCTTGTTAAAGACAGTTAATTAGATAAAGTATTAAGATCACTATCAAATGAACTAAATGAGAAACAAAAAAATAGGTGAACTTACCCTCACTACACACTTTTTCTCCACCTTTCTCTTCCCCTTATGAGCCAAACTCTCTACTTTACATGTGCTCTCACTCGCTCGCTCTTTCTCTCTCTCTCTCTCTCTGCAACCAGCTGCAGTTTAGAGAGGGAGAGTTTAAGCAGTGAAATGGGCACTTTGGGTCTTTCTTTACCACTAAGTCAAGACTCTCTTCCTTCACACATTTTCTCTGTTTTCTTTTAAATCATTTTTACTTCTCCTTTTAGCACGTCTGGGTGAGGGTGCCTATGAAATGTTTTTGAACAAGTGGACACATTCTGGTTTTAACAGCCTCTACTTCTCAGCCAGTTAAAACAGCCATCAAATGTATGTCTCTTCAGTTTGTGTGGTAATAACACAGGCTGGCACTGCAGGCAGGTTCAAGTCCTGGTCTTAAATGAGCAGTGCAGGACAGTGGAATGCTACATCAACCCGCATCCATGAAAAAGCAGCCTCCTATTTTCTCTTTTATAACAGCTCTCTTCGGTCACGTGTGTCTTCAGGTAAGGATGTGGAGGGACTGGCATTACCAGGTGTTGGTTTGCTGTGCTTGGGTTTTTGTTGGCACGGCTGATGGAAAAGTGTATGTGTTTCAGGGTCTTTTTTAAGATGATTGACTGCACTTCCGGTGTATGTGTGTGTGTGTGTGTGATCGGTCAGAGTGAGAGGCACTTGTTGACATGGTATTAATCTCTTGAGTTTGGCGTCAAGCTTGCCATGTTGAAAAGTGAATAGAGGGAGAGCTTGAAAAAGAGTAAAAATAAGAGGGGGAGCAGCTGATGGTTTGACAAATGTAGTGTCGAACTGTCCAATATATCCTGGGAAGTTGGCTGGAGAGTGGGGCTGGGAGAATTGGTCTCCATAAACGATGGTGGTTACCCCCCTTTTCTCCTTTCTCCCATCTCCTCCCCTTTCTCCCACCCCTCCCCCTCTCTGGTGTAGGGTGAGATGTATGACATACTGAGACAGTGCCATGCCAGGCCCTCTGATAGTTATCACTCCCCACACCACTAAATTACTACCTCCACACACAAGGCAAACATGTCACACACAGAGAGAGCGGGTAGAGAGGGAAAGGGGATGTACTGGGAAGCAAGATGAGGGTAACTCGAAGGAGTGAGATGTTTTAAAAGAGAAATTAGGTATAAAAAGTTGGAAGATGCAAAGAGAAAGTGAGTGAGGTGTGTGTATGTATGTACAGTGGGGCAAAAAAGTATTTAGTCAGCCACCAATTGTGCAAGTTCTCCCACTTAAAAAGATGAGAGAGGCCTGTAATTTTCATCATAGGTACACTTCAACTATGACAGACAAAATGAGAAAAAAAATCCAGAAAATCAAGTTTTAGGATTTTAAATTAATTTATTTGCAAATTATGGTGGAGATTATCAGTGGTCTTGTATGTCTTCCATTTCCTACTAATTGCTCCCACAGTTTATTTCTTCAAACCAAGCTGCTTACCTATTGCAGATTCAGTCTTCCCAGCCTGGTGCAGGTCTACAATTTTGTTTCTGGTGTCCTTTGACAGCTCTTTGGTCTTGGCCATAGTGGAGTTTGGAGTGTGTCTGTTTGAGGTTGTGGACAGGTGTCTTTTATACTGATAAAAAGTTCAAACAGGTGCCATTAATACAGGTAACGAGTGGAGGACAGAGGAGCCTCTTAAAGAAGAAGTTACAGGTCTGTGAGAGACAAATCTTGTTTGTTTGTAGGTGACCAAATACTTATTTTCCACCATAATTTGCAAATAAATTCATAAAAAATCCTACAATGTGATTTTCTGGATTTTGTTTCTCATTTTGTCTGTCATAGTTGAAGTGTACCTATGATGAAAATTACAGGCCTCTCTCATCTTTTTAAGTGGGAGAACTTGCACTATTGGTGGCTGACTAAATACTTTTTTGCCCCACTGTATGCATGTATGTGTGTGTGTGTGTATGTGTGTGTATATATGAGTTTGTTAGAGTGGAAGATTAAAACATTTAAGAAGTGTTATTAATATAAATGTCAATAAAAGGACATACATTCAGCTGAATTATTATCTTGACCCTGAAAGCACATAAAGCAGCCTCCACATTTCTCCCAAGGTTTGGTGTGTACGGGTGTGAGAGATGTGTTGTAAATATATGGTGTTATTGCTCTTGCGTTGGTGTGCATGCTTCCGTGTGTGTGCTAAAGGCGACTGTTTATTGGTGTATCACTTAATTTTCACCCGCTTATTTACATGGCCCAGGCTCAGTGACGTAACAAGCTAATACTGGGGACCAGGGGGAGAGGCCAGGGGGGGATGGAGGAGTGAGGAAAGGAAACGGGTAGGAGTGGGGGTCAATATTTTGGCTCCTCCCCAATGTTTCTCTCCTGTACTTGCATGTGTGTTTATTAGTAGGGCTGTGGCGGGTTTGGAAATGTGAGGTTATAGTATATTTGCCAGGCCAATGTACACGGTTACCGACATAACAATTCTGTTTGTACACTTGTTTACATTGATATGTTTCTTTAATAAAACCTATTATAAACCAGCCATTACACTTCGTTATTATCATGGCATTTCATATTATTATTCAGGTTATTACTTATTAATACACAAATTAAGAAATGCCAGGTTGGAGAGGATCTGTCACATTTTCGTATTGACACAACATTAACGGAGTCAAAATAAAGATGTGCCTACCATGTCTATTGGCTTTTCTGCATATTGTTTTTAATACAGAAGCTATTTTGATGCACAAAACCATTCAAACAAAGTCTAATTTGTTTTTTTCGCATTTCCCGAAATGTTCGCATAATGTCACAAACCCTGATGCTGCAGTCATTCGATGGCAGTAGCAAGTAACAACGTCGTAATGAGATAAAATGTTGGTTAAGCTACTGAAAATAGGCCTTTTACAAGATGAGATCATGACAGAAGTGTTTGAATCTTATTAAAGAGATTGAGTCCAGACAGGCTACTTTAGGACGTTTATGAATGGACTTAGGCTATAGGCATAGAGAGCATCATCGAATGCACACCCCAGTTTAAGCACCCGTCAATCAAAGCCACCAGCGTATGTCAGACAAACACATTTTTCTCCTTTCCTTTAAAACGTATTAGGCTTATCGAAAGTAGGCCGAACATAATGAATTGTAAAGGGAAGAATGAAGGGGACAGTTATGCTGTAGTATGAAGATGAAATTGACAAATATAAAATACACGCAACATACACAGTCTATTTATCAGCGACGATAATTATTGAGAGGGATAGTGTTGGAAAGATTTTTCAAATACTGTGAGGAGCTATTTATTATCATTTGAATGGATGTTAAAAAAATTAAAGGACTTCCTTGACTTACTGCGTGAGGTGAAGGAAAAAAAGATTTAGAAGCCCAGCTGGGCACTTTCCTACATTTGACATATGCGAGAAGACGCCAAGGTAGTTCTATGCATGCCCAGTCACGCTCGCCCTGTCAACATTAACGAGACAGAAGTTGTGTTGGAGTACTCGTACTAACCATGCTATTTGTGACTCACATTGAGTATGTAGTATGCTTATTGGTCATAGTATGGATATTTGTTTGTGTATTTATTAAACTAGTCAAGTCAGTTAAGAACAAATTCTTATTTTACAATGATGGCCTACCCTGGCCAAACCCTAACCTGGAAGATGCTGAGCCAATTGTGCACTGCCCTATGGTACCAATCACGGCCGGTTGTGATACAGCCCAGGATTGAACCAGAGTCTGTGGTGACGCCTCCAGCACTGAGATGCAGTGCCTTAGACCGCTGCGCCACTCAGGAGCCCATGGATATAGTTAGTATGCCAAAAGTTCCCGGATGTCATACTATATCTGCCAAAATACGAAGTATACAAGCAGTGGACACTATTTACGTGCTTTTAGGGCCTTAATACAATTCTTCCGAATATGAGCGTTGCTTTACAACATTTTCAAATTTGAAGAAAATGCGGGAATCTGATACAAATTCATTGCTTTAACTAATTATGACAAATGTTAAGAAAATGTTGAGCAATGTAATAAAGTTACGTTACACGTTATGTTGGCAGACAATTTGTTAGCCACGCTGTCCTTACGAACCACATGGCATATCATTACAGCAGCATGTGTTGGCTACTAATACATTGAACTTGCCAGTATATTAACTATATGCTATCTAACTAACTACCCAACGTTTATTGTCTTGATTATTCACGTCATTCTTAGCTTAGCTACGTGGTACAGTCATTGTGCGTTCTCAATGGACATTGCTAATTCGGGGTGTTCGTAAATTCGCTCCGGCTATCTACTCCGATTTCAGAACCCTCTCGTTTGAGTTAAAAAATATATATTAATATAAATATTTCACCTTTTATTTAACCAGGTAGGCCAGTTGAGAACAAGTTCTCATTTACAACTGCGACCTGGCCAAGATAAAGCAGTGCGACAAAAACAACACCACAGAGTTACACATGGGATAAACAAAAGTAGTCAATAACACAATAGAAAAATCTATGTACAGTGTGTGCAAATGTAGAAGATTAGGAAGGTAAGGCAATAAATAGGTAATAGAAGTAAAATCATTACAATTTAGTATAAACACTGTAGTGATAGATGTGCAGATGATGATGTGCAAGTAGAGATACTGGGGTGCAAAAGAGCAAAAAGATAAATAACAATAATAACAATAACAATATGGGTGTGCTATTTACAGATTGGCTGTGTACAGGTACAGTGATCGGTAAACTGCTCTGACAGCTCATGCTTAAAGTTAGAGAGGGAGATATAAGTCTCCATCTTCAGTGATTTTGCAATTCATTCCAGTCATTGGCAGCAGAGAACTGGAAGGAAAGGCGGCCAAAGAGGGTGTTGGCTTTGGGGATGACCAGTGAAATATACCTGCTGGAGAGCATGCTACGGTTGGGTAATGCTATGGTGACCAGTGAGCTAAGATAAGACAGGGCTTTACCTAGCAAAGACTTATAGATGACCTGGAGCCAGTGGGTTTGGCGACGAATATGTAGCGAGAGCCAGCTAATGAGAGCATACAGGTCGCAGTGGGGGGTAGTATATGGGGCTTTGGTGACAAAACGGATGGCAGTGTGATAGACTACATCCAATTTGCTGAGTAAGAGTGTTGGAGGCTATTTTGGAAATGACATTGCCAAAGTCGAGGATCGGTAGGATAGTCAGTTTTACGAGGGTATGTTTGGCAGCATGAGTGAATGAGGCTTTGTTGCGAAATAGGAAGCCGATTGTAGATTTCATTTTGGATTGGAGATGCTTAATGTGATTCTGGAAGGAGAGTTTACAGTCTAACCAGACACACCTAGGTATTTGTAATTGTCCACATATTCGAAGTCAGAACCGTCCAGAGTAGTGATGCTAGTCAGGCGGGCGGCAATCGGTTGAAGAGCATGCATTTAGTTTTACTAGCATTTAAAAGTAGTTGGAGGCCATGGAAGGAGTGTTGTATGGCATTGAAGCTCGTTTGGAGGTTTGTTAACAGTGTCCAAAGAAGGGCCAGATGTATACAGAATAGTGTCGTCTGTGTAGAGGTGGATCAGAGAATCACCAGCAGCAAGAGCGACATCATTGACAACAGGCCCTCCGATTTGCCACACTGAACTCTATCTGAGAAGTATTTGGTGAACCAGGCGAGGCAGTCATTTGAGAAACCAAGGCTATTGAGTCTGCCGATAAGAATACGGCGATTGACAGAGTCGAAAGCCTTGGCCAGGTCGAAGACGACGGCTGCATAGTACTGTCTTTTATCGATGGCGGTTATGATATCGTTTAGGAACTTAAGCGTGGCTGAGGTGCACCCATGACCAGCTCGGAAACCAGATTGCATAGTTGAGAAGGTACGGTGGGATTCAAAATGGTCGGTGATCTGTTTTGTTAACTTGGCTTTCAAAGATTTTAGAAAGGCAGGGCAGGATGGATATAGGTCTATAACAGTCTGGGTCTTGAGTGTCTCCCCCTTTTGAAGAGAGGGATGACCGTGGCAGCTTTCCAATCTTTGGGGATCTCAGACGATATGATAGAGGTTGAACAGGCTAGTAATAGGGTTTGCATCAGTTTCGGTGGATAATGTTTAGAAAGAGAGGGTCCAGATTGTCTAGCCCAGCAGATTACTAGGGATCCAGAGTTTGCATCTCTCTCAGAACATCAGCTGTCTGGATTTGGGTGAAGAAGAAGCGGGGGGTGGGGGGGGCTTAGGTGCTCTTTATCTCCATGGACTTTCCAGTGTCCCTTTAGTGTCCATTTTTTTAATTAGTCTTGCAGGATGCATGTTTCTGTTTGAAAGAGTTAGCTTTCCTAACTGACTGTGTATATTGGTTCCTGACTTCCCTGAAAAGTTGCAATTTGCGGGGGCTATTCGATGCTAATGCAGAACGCAACAGGATGTTTTTTTGCTGGTTAAGTGCAGTTAAGTCTGGGGTGAACCAAGGGCTAGATCTGTTCGTAGTTCTAAAAATTTGGGATGGGGCATGCTTATTTAAGATGGTGAGTGAAGCACTTTTAAAGATCCTTTACTGACAGGATGAGGTCAATATCCTTCCAGGATACCAAGGCCAGGTCGATTAGAAAGGCTGAAGTGTTTTAGGGAGCGTTTGACAGTGATGAGGGGTGGTCGTTTGACTGCAGACTCATTACGGACGCACTGATCTCTGAGATCCTGGGTGAAGACAGTGTATTTAGAGGGCAAGTTGGTCAGGATGATATCTAAGAGGGTGCCCAATGTTACGGATTTAGGGTTGTACCTGGTAGGTTCCTTGATAATTTGTGTGAGATTGGGGGCATCTAGCTTAGATTGTAGGATGGCCGGGGTGTTAGGCATATCCCAGTTTAGGTCACCTAACAGTACGAATTCTGAAGATAGATGGGGGGCAATCAATTCACATATGGTGTCCAGGGCACAGCTGGGGGCTGAGGGGGGTCTATAACAAGCAGCAACAGTGAGAGACTTGTTTCTGGAAAGGTGGATTAAAAATAAATAAAAAAGCTCAAATTGTTTGGACACAGATCTGGATTGTATGACAGAACTCTGCAGGCGATCTCTGCAGCAGAATGCAACTCCGCCCCCTTTGGCAGTTCTATCTTGTCGGAAAATGTTGTACAGAAGTCAACAAATGAGAGCTCCTGGGGAATAGGTGTGGTGCTGGGGACTGCACAGCCTGGGTTAACCTCTACATCACCAGAGGAACAAAGGAGGAGTAGGATAAGGGTACGGCTAAAGGCTATAAGAACTGGTCGTCTAGTGCGTTCGGAACAGAGAGTAAAAGGAGCAGATTTCTGGGCGATAGATTTCTGATGGATCGGCGGGGCTCCATGTCGGCAGTGGGTCCAGTCCAATTTGCAGGAGAGGTATTGTAGCACAAAATTAGCTGATGGGCCTAGCTTGAGGCTAGCTCAAGGCTAATTGGTGCTTGCTTTGGGACAGGCTTTAGCCAGCAGTAGCCACTCGATTCCAGCTAGCTGCAATGATCCAGTGTAATGGTCCAGGGCCTGCAGCAGAAGTCTGGTGATGAGGTAGAGAAAAAGCAGTCCGATATGCTCTAGGTTGATATCGTGCTGTGCAGACTGGCAGGTATTGACCGAGCTGAAGCTGGTTGGTGTCCGAGTTAACAGTGAAGACCTCTAGCAGTGGCTAACTGACTGCTAGCTAGTAGCTAGTTAGCTGGCTAGCTGCTGATGGGGGTTCTGATGCTGAAGTATAAAAATAGTGGATCCGTACCACATTGGCTGAGAAAGGTTGCAGGAAAGTATATTCCGTTTGTAGACTGAAAGTGAGATTAAAATGTATACAAAGAAACGAGGAAGACAACTATTTACACGGGACAAGACAAACAGACGTCCGACTGCTACGCCATCTTGGATAAACAACCAGAGTGCAGAATAACTTAATTTAATAACGCTCAACACCTGTTGAATACGACCAGTGTCAGTAAACGTCTGGAAAATAGTGTAACTAAATTGTTGCCAGCAGCACAGTTAGAGTCTCTGGATAACATGAAAACAGCCTAACCAGGACCCGGCCTGATTAGCTTGATTAGTCTAGAATTTAAGAAACAATTCCTTATGGTTTAATTTGATATCAGGTTGGAGAGGATTGGCACATTGTCCATTTGACACAACATTAGCGCGTCGTAGGCCTCAGAGCCAGAACAACCTTATCGACTGCTGTTGAATCATTAATAAATAGTCACACATCCAACTTTAATTTTTAATTTTTAAGAAGACCGATTTCATTTATTTACTCTTAAGCAATGAAAACGTGTGTTGTTTAAACGAAAGTCCACACATATTTTTTTCTACTGAAGAGCCATAGCCTATAATGTTACACCTCTTAGCATCCAGGTTAGCCGCTTGAGCATCAAAGGAAAGTTGGAAAGGGGAGATGTAGAAAGTCTAATAGACTAAGTTAGCGAAACATTTACTTATCATTAGTTAACACTCCCTGCTATGTAGCCTGAGAAAGAAGGATAATGAAATTGGTAACTTAATAACATCAGAAAACATTTAGTCTGACCATCTTTGAAACACACTTGGATAATTCAGTAGTAGCTATACATGGTTATAGAATATATAGGAAAGATTGAAATACAAATCGGGGTGGTGTTGTTGTTTTTTTGTGAAGAATCAACAACAAGTGGGACACAATCATGAAGTGGAACGACATTTATTGGATATTTCAAACTTTTTTTAACAAATCAAAATCTGAAAAATTGGGCGTGCAAAATTATTCAGCCTCTTTACTTTCAGTGCAGCAAACTCTCTCCAGAAGTTCAGTGAGGATCTCTGAATGATCCAATGTTGACCTAAATGACTAATGAGGATAAATACAATCCACCTGTGTGTAATCAAGTCTCCGTATAAATGCACCTGCACTGTGATAGTCTCAGAGGTCCGTCGAAAGCGCAGAGAGCATCATGAAGAACAAGGAACACACCAGGCAGGTCCGAGATACTGTTGTGAAGAAGTTTAAAGCCGGATTTGGATACAAAAATATTTCCCAAGCTTTAAACATCCCAAGGAGCACTGTGCAAGCGATAATATTGAAATGGAAGGAGTATCAGACCACTGCAAATCTACCAAGACCTGGCCGTCCATCTAAACTTTCAGCTCATACAAGGAGAAGACTGATCAGAGATGCAGCCAAGAGGCCCATGATCACTCTGGATGAACTGCAGAGATCTACAGCTGAGGTGGGAGACTCTGTCCATAGGACAACAATCAGTCGTATATTGCACAAATCTGGCCTTTATGGAAGAGTGGCAAGAAGAAAGCCATTTCTTAAAGATATCCATAAAAAGTGTTGTTTAAAGTTTGCCACAAGCCACCTGGGAGACACACCAAATATGTGGAAGAAGGTGCTCTGGTCAGATGAAACCAAAATTGAACTTTTTGGCAACAATGCAAAACGTTATGTTTGGTGTAAAAGCAACACAGCTCATCACCCTGACCACACCATCCCCACTGTCAAACATGGTGGTGGCATCATCATGGTTTTGGTCTGCTTTTCTTCAGCAGGGACAGGGAAGATGGTTAAAATTGATGGGAAGATGGATGGAGCCAAATACAGGACCATTCTGGAAGAAAACCTGATGGAGTCTGCAAAAGACCTGAGACTGGGACGGAGATTTGTCTTCCAACAAGACAATGATCCAAAACATAAAGCAAAATCTACAATGGAATGGTTCAAAAATAAACATATCCAGGTGTTAGAATGGCCAAGTCAAAGTCCAGACCTGAATCCAATCGAGAATCTGTGGAAAGAACTGAAAACT
Organism: Oncorhynchus clarkii lewisi; assembly: GCF_045791955.1. Classification (NCBI taxonomy): domain Eukaryota; kingdom Metazoa; phylum Chordata; class Actinopteri; order Salmoniformes; family Salmonidae; genus Oncorhynchus; species Oncorhynchus clarkii. The sequence goes on along the minus strand of NC_092173.1, from coordinate 15,154,069 downwards.
GCTGTTCACAAATGCTCTCCATCCAACCTCACTGAGCTCGAGCTGTTTTGCAAGGAGGAATGGGAAACAAATGTCAGTCTCTCGATGTGCAAAACTGATAGAGACATACCCCAAGCGACTTACAGCTGTAATCGCAGCAAAAGGTGGCGCTACAAAGTATTAACTTAAGGGGGCTGAATAATTTTGCACGCCCAATTTATCAGTTTTTGATTTGTTAAAAAAGTTTGAAATATCCAATAAATGTCGTTCCACTTCATGATTGTGTCCCACTTGTTGATTCTTCACAAAAAAATACATATCTTTATGTTTGAAGCCTGAAATGTGGCAAAAGGTCGCAAAGTTCAAGGGGGCCGAATACTTTCGCAAGGCACTGTATGTCCAGAGTCATATTCCTGTTAGGCTGAGAGAGGATCTCATGTCAGATGATTTGGAAGTAATATGTCTATAGGTTCATCTGTCTCACCTAAAGCCTGTTCTCTTAGGAAGTTGCTATAGACACCCAAGTGCTAGAAGTCAGTATTTAGACGACAGTGTATACATTTGAAGTCGGAAATGTACATACACCTTAGCCAAATGCATTTAAACACAGTTTTTTTTTAATCCTAGTAAAAATTCCTTAGGTCAGTTAGGATCAACACTTTATTTTAAGAATGTGAAATGTCAGAATAATAGTAGAGTGATTTATTTCAGCTTTTATTTCTTTCATCACATTCCCAGTGGGTCAGAAGTTTACATACAATCAATTAGTACTTGGTAGCATTGCCTTTAAATTGTTTAACTTGGGTCAAATGTTTCGGGTAGCCTTCCACAGGCTTCTCACAATAAGTTGGGTGAATTTTGGCCCATTCCTCCTGACAGAGCTGGTGTAACTGAGTCAGGTTTGTAGGCCTCCTTGCTCGCACACGCTTTTTCAGTTCTGCCCACAAGTTTTCTATATGATTGAGGTCAGTGCTTTGTGATGGCCACTCCAATACCTTGACTTTGTTGTCCTTAAGCCATTTTGCCACAACATTGGAAGAATTCTTGGGGTCATTGTCCATTTGGAAGACCCATTTGCGACCAAGCTTTAACTTCCTGACTGATGTCTTGAGATGTTGCTTCAATACATCCACATCATTTTCTTACTCATGTTGCCATCTATTTTGTGAAGTTCACCAGTCCATCCTGCAGCAAAGCACCCCCACAACATGATGCTGCCACCCCCGTGCTTCACGGTTGGGATGGTGTTCTTCAGCTTGCAAGCGACACCTTTTCCCTCCAAACATAACGATGGTCATTATTGCCAAACAGTTCTATTTTTCTTTCATCAGACCAGAGGACATTTCTCCAAAAAGTACGAGCTTTGTCCCCATGTGCAGTTGCAAACTGTAGTCTGGCCTTTTTATGGCGGTTTTAGAGCAGTTGCTTCTTCCTTGCTGAGCGGCCTTTCAGGTTATGCGGTTATAGTTACTTTTGTACCTGTTTCCCCCAGCATCTTCACAAGGTCCTTTGCTGCTGTTCTGGGATTGATTTGCACTTTTTGCACCAAAGTATGTTAATCTCTATGAGACAGAATGCGTCTCCTTCCTGAGCGGCATGACTGCTGCGTGGTCCCATGGTGTTTATACTTGCTTACTATTGTTTGTACAGATGAACGTGGTACCTTCAGGCGTTTGGAAGGATGAACCAGACTTGTGGAGGTCTACAATTTTTTTTCTGAGGTCCTGGCTGATGTATTTAGATTTTCCCATGATGTCAAGCAAAGAGGCACTGAGTTTGAAGGTAGGCCTTGAAATGCATCCACAGGTACACCTGCAATTGACTCAAATGATGTAAATTAGCCTATAAGAAGCTTCTAACGCCAGGACATCATTTTCTGGAATTTTCCAAGCTGTTTAAAGGCACAGTCAACTTAGTGTATGTAAACTTCTGTCCCACTGGAATTGTGATAAAGTGAAATAATTTGTCTGTAAACAATCGTTGTAAAAATTACTTGTGTCATGCACAAAGTTGATGTTCTAACCAACTTGCCGAAACTATAGAAATATGTGGAGTGGTTTAAAAACAAGTTTTAATGACTCCAACCTAAGTGTATGTAAACTTCCAACTTGAACTGTATGTGTGAAATGTTGGATAATGTACAGTGCATTCGGAAAATATTAATGACGTTGAATTGATAAACTGTATTGCTGAGAGGGATGAGGCAAAGGGAGTAGCAAATACGTTTGACAACACAGCAGACTGGCAAGCATACAGTAAATTGAGAAATCACGTAAACTAAACCAAACAAAAATAAGAAACTATACTATGGAACAAAGATGAATAATAGTAAAAAGCTCTAGAGTACTTCAAATTCAATTCGAGACAAGAAAGCAAACTCTGCTCCATTTTTCATTGTGGCAGATTGCTTGTTCATAACAAAACCCTTTGATATTGCCAATCACTTGAATAACTTTTTTTGTTGACAAGATTAGCAAACTTAGGTATGGCATGCAAACAACAAATGCTGAGCCTTCATATTCATGCATAATATAACAAATAATGAAAGACAAGCACTGTAGTTTTAAGTTCCACAAAGTGGGTTTGGACGAGATGGAAAAATTGTTGCCACCTATAAATAAGGACAAACCGCATTGTACCGCTAACATGGATAGTAAATTGCCGGTAGGGGAATACATTGTGACTCCTGTTTGCCACATCTTCAATTTAAACCTAGAAGACCGTGTGTGAACTCAGACATGGAGGGAGCACCCTTTTAATGGTTCAAACAGCTGACCAATCAGCTTGTTACAAGTGCTTAGTAAAGTTTTGGATAAAAATGTGCTTGAAGAAATACAAAGTTGTTTTACAGAAAACAAATTAACAACAGACTTTCAGCGTCCTTATAGGGAAGGGCGCTCAACATGCTCGGCACTGACACAAATGACTGATGATTGTGGGAGTTGTTAGACTTCAGTGCAGCTTTTGATGTCATTGATCATAACCTATTGCTGAAAAAAAACGTTTGGAAGACTCTCTCATGCAAATTAGGTTGAGCGTGGTGTACCGCAGGGAAACCGGCTAGGGGCATTATTTTCTGTTTTTACAAATGACCTTTCACTGCCCTTGAATAAAGCCTGTGTGTCTGTACACTGACGACTCAACAGTATACACGTTGGCTGCAACAGTAAAGTAAATAACTGAGACACTTAACATAGAGCTCCAGTCAGCTTTAGGGTGGTTAACTAACAATAGGCTGTTGCTAAAATTTAAAACTAAAAGCATAATTTTCGGGACAAATCACTCGCTCAACACTAAACCTTGTTTAGATGTATTATTGAATAATGTGGCTATAGAGCAAGTTGAGGAGACTTAACTGCTAGGTGTAACCCTAGATAGCAAGCTTTCTAGGGTTCTATGGTCAAAGCATATATACGCAATAGTTGCTAAAATGGGAAGAGGTCTGTCCATGACAGTATGTTGCTCTGCTTTCTTGACTTCTCAGTCGACCAGACAGGTCTTACAGGCTCTGTTTTTGTCGCACCTGGACGACTGCCCAGCTGTGTAGTCATGTGCGGCAAAGAAGGACATAGGTGAATTGCAGTTGGTCCAGAACAAAGCAGCTCGTATCACACTTCGATGTACACAGAGGGAAAGTGTCCGTAACATACATGTCAGTCTCTCCTGGCTCAAAGTTGACTGCATCACTATTGGTCTTTGTGCAAGGTGTTGAATGTACCGAACTGTCTGTTCAAGCAGTTGCCACACTGTTCGGACACTCATCGGTACAACACAAGACATGCAACCAGAGGTCTCTTCACAGTTCCCAGGTCCAGAACAGAGGCTGGGAAACACGCAGTATTAAATAGAGCTCTCTGCCACCCCAGGTAACTCAAGCTAGCACTAAAACCAGAAGGGGGAAAAAAAACACCTTACTGTCAAACGAGACTGAAGAGACACAGCCATTTTATGTGTCTTGTATTGTAATTTGCACTGTACTATGTATTAGACCTAGATATTGTGTGTATGTACTGATATGTAAGCTATGTGTGACGTTTTACATGTATGTAGTTGTGTCATTGACCAGTAATGTTCTGTATTGTTTCATGTGGACCCCAGGAAGAGTACCTGATACTTTTGCAGTGGCTAATGGGGATCCTAATAAATATCATATACCAAAGTTTATCTACATAAAAATAAGGTTAATAAAATGTTAAAATCCTAAAATGAAACTTGGCCTATTTAAACATTTGTTTTATTTTCATGATTGCCTTCATTCACAGCCATCAGTTACACGGTTATTCAATTACATCACAGTCCTATTTATTAATGTGGATGCCTGTTAGTGTGTGCAGGAAAAGTGTTTGGTAAAAAAGTAAGAGCCAGACATTTTATCCTTTGTAAATATAAAAGTGTTAGTGCTTCTCCAAGTCCTCTCCTGCCCTGCTCCCCAATATAAAAATAGGGTGTGTACTAAACCAGGGTCAGTTTGGGACTGATTTCCATAGAGGGCTGCTATCAGCTGCTTTCTACACACACACACACACACACACACACACACACACACACACACACACACACACACCTCAGTGTTACGGGGGTAATACCAGCCTGTTGGCTCACATCTCTACCCTGAGATGGGGGATCTAATTAGAAACTGCCACGAGTGCCACTGCTCAGGACAATTAATAACCTCTCTTGCTCTCTCTCAACAGTCTCCCAACACACACACACACACACACACTTTTCACACACTCATCGATGGAGTACACACACTGTATTTCACACACGAACATAATACACACACTCTGCACTTATGGGAGATGTTTCATCACCTCACCTCTGTCCTCTGACCCCCCCCTCCCCAGTTCTCCAATGACTGGCCATAACTCACTCTGCTGCTGTTACTGTTGGCCGCAGGAGACTCTCAGCTGAGTGCTGCTAAATGCATAGTCAGTACTGCTGCCACTAGCTGAGTACTGCTAAACGTATAGTCAGTAGTGCTGCCCCTAGCTGAGTGCTGCTACAGGTATATTCAGAACTGCTAAAGGTATAGTCAGTACTGCACCCCGTAGCTGAGTGCTGCTAAAGGTATATTCAGAACTGCTAAAGGTATAGTCAGTACTGCTCCCCCTAGCTGAGTGCTGCTAAAGGTATAGTCAGTACTGCTCCCCGTAGCTGAGTGCTGCTAAAGGTATATTCAGAACTGCTAAAGGTATAGTCAGTACTGCTCCCCGTAGCTGAGTGCTGCTAAAGGCATAGTCAGTACTGCTCCCCCTAGCTGAGTGCTGCTAAAGGTATAGTCAGTACTGCTCCCCCTAGCTGAGTGCTGCTAAAAGTATAGTCAGTACTGCTCCCCCTAGATGAGTGCTGCTAAAGGTATAGTCAGTACTGCTCCCCCTAGCTGAGTGCTGCTAAAGGTATAGTCAGTACTGCTCCCCCTAGCTGAGTGCTGCTAAAGGTATAGTCAGTACTGCTCCCCCTAGCTGAGTGCTGCTAAAGGTATAGTCAGTACTGCTCCCCCTAGCTGAGGGCTGCTAAAGGTATAGTCAGTACTGCTCCCCCTAGCTGAGTGCTGCTAAAGGTATAGTCAGTACTGCTCCACGTAGCTGAGTGCTGCAAAAGGTATATTCAGAACTGCTAAAGGTATAGTCAGTACTGCTCCCCCTAGCTGAGTGCTGCTACAGGTATATTCAGAACTTCTAAAGGTATAGTCAGTACTGCTCCCACTAGCTGAGTGCTGCTAAAGGTATAGTCAGTACTGCTCCCCGTAGCTGAGTGCTGCTAAAGGTATATTCAGAACTGCTAAAGGTATAGTCAGTACTGCTCCCCGTAGCTGAGTGATGCTAAAGGTATAGTCAGTACTGCTTCCCCCTAGCTGAGTGCTGCTAAAGGTATAGTCAGTACTGCTCCCCGTAGCTGAGTGCTGCTAAAGGCATAGTCAGTACTGCTCCCACCAGCCGAGTGCTGCTAAAGGCATAGTCAGTACTGCTCCCCCTAGCTGAGTGCTGCTAAAGGTATATTCAGAACTGCTAAAGATATAGTCAGTACTGCCGCCCCTAGCTGAGTGCTGCTACAGGTATATTCAGAACTGCTAAAGGTATAGTCAGTACTGCTCCCCGTAGCTGAGTGCTGCTAAAGGTATATTCAGAACTGCTAAAGGTATAGTCAGTACTGCTCTCCGTAGCTGAGTGCTGCTAAAGGTATAGTCAGTACTGGTAAAGGTATAGTCAGTACTGCTCCCCCTAGCTGAGTGCTGCTAAAGGTATAGTCAGTACTGCTAAAGGTATAGTCAGTACTGCTCCCCCTAGCTGAGTGCTGCTAAAGGTATAGTCAGTACTGCTCCCCCTAGCTGAGTGCTGCTAAAGGTATAGTCAGTACTGCTCCCCGTAGCTGAGTGCTGCTAAAGGTATAGTCAGTACTGCTCCCCGTAGCTGAGTGCTGCTAAAGGTATATTCAGAACTGCTAAAGGTATAGTCAGTACTGCTCCCCCTAGCTGAGTGCTGCTAAAGGTATATTCAGAACTGCTAAATGTAAGTCAGTACTGCTCCCCGTAGCTGAGTGCTGCTAAAGGTATATTCAGAACTGCTAAAGGTATAGTCAGTACTGCTCCCCGTAGCTGAGTGCTGCTAAAGGCATAGTCAGTACTGCTAAAGGTATAGTCAGTACTGCTAAAGGCATAGTCAGTAATGCTGCCCCTAGCTGAGTGCTGCTAAAGGTATAGTCAGTACTGCTCCCCCTAGCTGAGTGCTGCTAAAGGTATATTCAGAACTGCTAAAGGTATAGTCAGTACTGCTCCCCCTAGCTGAGTGCTGCTAAAGGTATAGTCAGTACTGCTCCCCCTAGCTGAGTGCTGCTAAAGGTATAGTCAGTACTGCTAAAGGTATAGTCAGTACTGCTCCCCCTTACTGAGTGCTGCTAAAGGTATAGTCAGTAATGCTGCCCCTACAGTGCATTCGGAAAGTATTCAGACCCCTTGACTTTTTCCACATTTTGTTACGTTACAGTCTTATTCAATTGACACACAATTACCTCATAATAACAAAGCAAAAACAGGTTTTCTAAATGTCAAAATCTGATATCACATATGGAATCATTTAGTAACCAAGAAAGTGTTAAACAAATCAAAATATTTGAGATTCTTCAAAGTAGTCACCCTTTGCCTAGATGGCAGCTTTGCACACTCTTGGCATTCTCACAACCAGCTTCATGAGGTAGTCACCTGGAATGCATTTCAATTAACAGGTGTGCTTTGTTAAAAGGTCATGTTAATATGTGGAATTGAGCCAATCAGTTTTGTTGTGACATGGTAGGGGTGGTATACAGAAGATAGCCCTATGTGGTAAGCTTGGACACCTACTTATTCAAGGGTTTTTCTTTTCTTTTTACTATTTTCTGCATTGTAGAATAATAGTGAAGACATCAAAACTATGAAATGACACATGGAATCATGTAGTAACCAAAAAAAGTGTTAAACAAATAAAAATATATATTATATTACACCTCCAGGCTGTGTAAGGGCTATTTAGGAGAGGGATGGAGTGTTGTATCAGATGATCTGGCCTCAACAATCACCTGACCTCAACCCAATTGAGGTGGTTTGGGATGAGTTGGACTGCAGAGTGAAGGAAAAGCAGCCAAGTGCTCAGCATATGTGGCAACTCCTTCAAGACTGTTGGGAAAGCATTCCAGGTGAAGCTGATTGAGGAGAATGCCAAGAGTGTGCAAAGCTGTCATCAAGGCAAAGGGTTGAAGAATCTCAAATATAAAATATATTTTAATTTGTTTAATACCTTTTTGGTTACTACATGATTCCATATGTGTTATTTCATAGTTGTGATGTCTTCACTATTATTTTTCAATGTAGAAAATAGTAAAAATAAAGAAAAACACTTGTATGAGTACGTGTGACCAACATTTTGACTGGTACAGTAGACAGGTGTGTGCCTTTCCAAACCATGTCCAATCAATTGAATTTACAACAGGTGGACTCCAATCAAGTTGTAGAAACATCTCAAGGATGATAAATGAAAACAGGATGCAGCTGAGTTCAATTTCAAGTCTCAGCAATGGGTCTGAAGACTTATGTAAATAAGGTATTTCTGTTTTTTATTTCAATAATCTATACAAAGGATTTCAAAAAGCATACAAAGGATTCCAAAAAGTTACCAGCAAAGTTCATCCAAACAAGTCAAACAATGTTTTTATTAATCCTCAGGTTGTCTAATATCTAAATAAACGATCATATTTCATACGGAGAATACTATGTTCAATAGCAAAGGAAAAGAACGAAGAGCGCGCCCTCGTTCAGCCGTGCAATAATACTACTTTTGCCTCGGCGCTCACCTTAGAAAGACTGCAAATACTTCTTCATTTAAAAAAAAAACAAGCCTAAAACCTTGTATAAAGACTGACTTCTACTGGAAGCCATAAGAACAGCAGTCTGGGAGGCGGAAATTAGATCGTTCTATAGCATTGCATTGGAAGTCATTGGGAGCTCACAAAAAAATAATTCCTGATGGATTATCCTCGGGTTTTTGCCTGCCATATCAGTTCGGTTATACTGAAAGACATTTTTTTAACAGTTTTAGAAACTTCAGAGGGTTTTCTATCCAATTAAACCAATTATATGCATATCCTAGCCTCTGGGCCTGAGTAACAGGCAGTTTACTTTGGGCACGTCAGACAGGCGGAAATTCAGGAAACTAGGCCATGCGCTGAGAGGTTAATAAATGTGCAAAAAAAAATGTAAAACTGATTTTGGTTTGTCATTATGGGGTATTTTGTGTAGATTGATGAAAATGATTCATTTTAGAATTAGGCTGTACCGTAACAAAATTTGGAAAAAGTCAAGGGGTCTGAATACTCTCCGAATGCACTGTAGCTGACTACTGCTAAATGCATAGTCTGTAATGCTGCCCCTAGCTGAGTAGTGTCCCTAGCTGTGTAGTGTCCCTAGCCGAGTGGTGCTAATTGAATTCTGCTGGCGGGCACACAGCTGTGTCCTGCTGATGAGTCCCAGGAGGCCCCAGCATGTGTCTATGGTTACTGTGTTGAGGCTCCAGCATGAAACCATGTGTATATCATTACCCTCTCCCTTCCTGCCAAATATCTGACTTGTGCCACTCGATACAACCCCCAGGCCAAGGCTCTGTGTCTTTGGGAGCCAAGCCTATATTACAATGCAGAGAGATGGCCTGCTTTTCACCAGCCTATGTTTATCTCCAGCTTTCACTTCTATATACAGACTATTGTGTGTTATTATAGACCGTTTCTAAGAATGGCTTAATTTTTCACATTTAGGGGAGACTGAGAGATGGTCTCTAGGTACACAGGAGTTTGAGGCTTTATTGGGTCATTTATTTTGACAGACGGAAACGTTAGTCGGGATGTGTTATGGATGCAGTGCTATTAAGGCATTGAATTTCACTGAGGGGACGCAATCCTGGCTCCCTCTAGAATACACTGCATCACACACACTTGCTCTCTCCTTTCTTTCTTTTTCTCTCGCTCTCGCTCTCTCTCTCTCTCTTTCTCACACACACAAGCCGGGCTTCTGATTTTTTTTTACCACGGAATACCCTCACTTTGACGATAAAGTGCCAAAGCAAAGAGAGGCAGAGAGAAAGTCATGTGAAAGGGATTCTGTGGAGACCTCTTCCAGTGATGATGAACTCTGCTAACCTGACTACTAGTTTATTTTACACAGGTCCTTCTTTATTATCTTTTTTATTTATTGAACTATATGCTATCTAACTAACTACCCAACGTTTAATGTCTTGATTATTCACGTCATTCTTAGCTTAGCTACGTGGTACAGTCATTGTGCGTTCTCAATGGACATTGCTAATTCGGGGTGTTCGTAAATTCGCTCCGGCTATCTACTCCGATTTCAGAGCCCTCTCGTTTGAGTTAAAAAAAAATATTTCACCTTTATTTAACCAGGTAGGCCAGTTGAGAACAAGTTCTCATTTACAACTGCGACCTGGCCAAGATAAAGCAAAGCAGTGCAACAAAAACAACACCACAGAGTTACACATGGAATAAACAAACGTAGTCAATAACACAATAGAAAAATATATGTACAGTGTGTGTGCAAATGTAGAAGATTAGGAAGGTAAGGCAATAAATAGGCCATAGTAGCGAAATAATTACAATTTAGCGTTAACACTAGTGATGTGCAGATGATGATGTGCAAGTAGAGATACTGGGGTGCAAAAGAGAAAGAAGATAATATGAGAATGAGGTAGTCGGGTGTGCTATTTACAGATGGGCTGTGTACAGGTACAGTGATTGGTAAGCTGCTCTGACAGAGGGAGATATAAGTCTCCAGCTTCAGTGATTTTTGCAATTCATTCCAGTCATTGGCTGCAGAGAACTGGAAGGAAAGGCGGCCAAAGGGGGTGTTGGGTTTGGGGATGACCATTGACCTGCTGGAGAGCATGCTACGGTTGGGTAATGCTATGGTAACCAGTGAGCTGAGATAAGACGGGGCTTTACCTAGCAAAGACTTATAGATCACCTGGAGCCAGTGGGTTTGGCAATGAATATGTAGCGAGAGCCAGCTAATGAGAGCATACAGGTCGCAGTGGGGGGTAGTATATGGGGCTTTGGTGACAAAACGGATGGCAGTGTGATAGACTACATCCAAATTGCTGAGTAAGAGTGTTGGAGGCTATTTTGGAAATGACATTGCCGAAGTCGAGGATCAATAGGATAGTCAGTTTTACGAGGGTATGTTTGGCAGCATGAGTGAAGGAGGCTTTGTTGTGAAATAGGAAGCCGATTCTAGATTTAATTTTGGATTGGAGATGCTTAATGTGATTCTGGAAGGAGAGTTTACAGTCTAACCAGACACACCTAGGTATTTGTAGTTGTACACATATTCAAAGTCAGAACCGTCCAGAGTGGTGATGCTAGTCAGGCGGGCGGCAATCGTTTGAAGAGCATGCATTTAGTTTTACTAGCATTCTGTTATCATCTCCACCCGGCACAGGCAGAAGAGGACTGACCACCCCTCATAGCCTGGTTCCTCTCTAGGTTTCTTCCTAGGTTTTGGCCTATCTAGGGAGTTTTTCCTAGCCACCGTGCTTCTATACCTGCATTGCTTGCTGTTTTGGGTGTTAGGCTGGGTTTCTGTACAGCACTTTGATATATCAGCTGATGTAAGAAGGGCTATATAAATACATGTGATTTGATTTGCTGCAGGGGGTGCAGAGCTGTTGGACGAGGTAGCCAGGTGGAAAGCATGGCCAGCCATAGAAAAATGCTTATTGAAATAATCGATTATTGTAGATTTATCGGTGGAGATGTTTCCTAGCCTCCGTGCAGTGGGTAGCTGGGTGGAGGTGATCTTATTCTCCATGGACTTTACAGTGTCCCAAAAACCTTTTGGAATTAATGCTACAGGATGCACATTTCTGTTTAAAACTTCTTAAGCCTAGGCAGTATTTTGACGTCCAGATGAAAAGCGTGCCCAAAGTAAACTGCCTGTTACTCAGGCCCAGAAGCTAGGATATGCATATAATTGGTAGATTTGAATAGAAAACACTATAAAGTTTTAAAACTGTTAAATTAATGTCTGTGAGTATAACATAACTGATTTGGCAGGCAAAACCCCTAGGACAAACCATCCAGGGAAAAAAATAATTGAGGTCATAGGATTTCCCAATGGGTTTCTATGGGAAACCCTATTTAAGAGGAACCTGGTTGCAGTTCCTATGGCTTCCACTAGATGTCAACAGTCTTTAGAAATTGGTCGAGGTTTTTCTTTTGAGAAATGAAGAAGTAGTGCTATTCATTCCATGTGTCACTCTGAAGGTCCCGACTATTTTGGTGCGCGTGAACAGGAACGCACTCCGTGTTAAGAATATCCCATCTTAAATTTTAGCGATTATTTACATTTTAGGATACCTGAGGTTGGATAAGGAACGTTGTTTGAAATGTTTGGACCAAGTTTACAGGTAATTTATTAGATACTTTGTAGTCATGTTGAGCGAGTTGGAACTGGTGTATTTCTGAATCAAACGCGCCAAATAAATGAACATTTTGGGGATATAAAGAAGGAATTTATCGAACAAAACGACCATTCATTGTGTCACTGAGACATTTGGGATTGCAAAAAGAAGATGATCTTCAAAGGTAAGGCATTTATTATATTGTTATTTCTGACTTTTGTGTTGCACCTGCCGGGTTGAAAAATTATTTTCATGTGTTTGTATGCGGGGCGCTGTCCTCAGATCGCATGGTCTGCTTTCGCCGTAAAGCCCTGCATTTTTTTAATCTGACACAGCGGCTGGATTAAGAAGAAGTTAAGCTTTATTTTGATGTATAACACTTATATTTCGTGAATGTTGAATATTGATATTCCTGTAGTTTAAATTTGGCGCTCTGCAATTTCACTGGATGTTGTCAAATCGATCCCGCTAAAGGGATTTGCGCGTGAAGGGATCACTAAGAGGTTATAAAAGCTAGCCTTAGCTTTCCTAACAGACTGTATATTGATTCCTGACTTCCCTGAAAAGTTGCATATCGCGGGGGCTATTCGATGCTAATGCAAAACGCCACAGATGTTTTTGTGCTGGTCAAGGGCAGTCAAGTCTGGGGTGAACAGCATTGGTTGACATGACTGATCAGTGGCTCAATGCTATGGATAATGGCAAATTTGTAGGTGTACTATTTTTAGATTTCAGTGCAGCATTTGATTTAGTGGATCATTAAATAATTTTGACAAAATTAATGCATTATGGTTTTAAGGAGGTAGCATTGAATTGGGTACAGTCATATCTAACTGACAGGAAACAGTCCACCTATATCAATGGTTCATTTTCTTCCCCTAATGTGTTAAACTGTGGAATACCGCAGGGCAGCTGCCTTGGGCCACTTCTTTATTTAATATATACCAACGACCTTCCCTATGCCTTGGTTGAAACTCTATCTACTATATTTGCAGATGATACTACAATTTATGCAGCAAGACAATCGGTTCAACAGGTACAGCAGGCTTTACAAGGAGATTTGGAGAATGTCAGGAAGTGGGTTTGCCAAAACAAACAACTTGTTTTAAACACCAAGAAAACCAAAGTTATGTTGGTCTGTTCAACTAGGAAAAGGCCAAAACAGCATGGGATGCAATTAAGTATGGGAGGAGTACAAATTGAAGAAGTGGCAGAAACCAAATTATTGGGAGTGCAGCTAGACAACTGCTTATCATGGTCGTCTCAAATAACTAATCTATGTAAAAAATATATATGTATATTAAAACAGCATGCATAATCAGAAGGATAGCTAAATATTTACCAGGAAAAATTCTTCAGCAAATAACCCCAGCATTAATTGAGAGTCAGGTGAACTACTGTTCGGTGGTCTGGGGAAATGCATCATCAAGTGAAGTTAGGAGACAGAATAAAGCAGCAAGGATTGTTTTAAGGTGAAGATATGGTTCTTCTGTTGCAGTCATGCGCAGTGTTCTTGGTTGGTCATCAATCGACAAGTTAATTGAAAAAAACTTGCTTATTTTATAATATACATCATTTAAAACAGCCAAGTTCTATTCACAACGGTATTCAGTTGGTAAGAGACAGACATTCCGTAAATACTAGGAATAGATTGTCCACCATCTATGCGTTATCCAGACAGAAAAGAGAAATAGGAAAAATAACATTTCGATTTAGAGCAATACAGAAATGGAATAAATTAACTGAGCAAATTAGAAACCTTTCAATATATACATTTAAACATTATTTTAAAACAATTTAAATGTAGTATATAGAAATGTTGTGGGATTATAGTAGATGAAGAATCAATATTTTTTTAGATTGAGTATTTATTGGGTCATTATGCTAGTATTATGTATGTTTGTAATAGTGTGTTATATGTGAAAGTGTTTGTATTCTAAATTGTATTTTAATGTTTAAGGACTCTTGGAAGATTAGTCCAAATGGGGACTAAAAGAGATGAAAATCAAATCAAACCATGGGCTATATCTGTTCTTAGTTCTACATTTTTTGAATGGAGCATGCTTATTTAAGATGGCGAGGAAAGCACTTTTAAAGAGCAACCAGGCATCCTCTACTGACGGGATGAGGTCAATATCCTTCCACGATACCCGGGCCAGGTTGATAAGAAAGGCCTGCTCGCTGAAGTGTTTTAGGGACCCATTACGGAAGGGCAATGAGGCAGTCTTTTCTGAGATTCTGGTTGAAGAAGACAGCAGAGAGGTATTTAGAGGGCAAATTGGTCAGGATTTTATCATGGTTACAGATTTAGGGTTGTATCTGGTAGGTTCCTTGATAATTTGTGTCAGATTGAGGGTGTCTAGCTTAGATTGTAGGATGGCTGGGGTGTTAAGCATATCCCAGTTTAGGTCATCTAACAGTACGAACTCTGAAGATAGATGGGGGGCAATTAATTCACATATGGTGTCCAGGGCACAGCTGGGGGCTGAGGGGGGTCTATAACAAGCGGCAACGGTGAAAGAATTGTTTCTAGAAAGGTGGATTTTTAAAGTAGAAGCTCGAATTGTTTGGGCACAGACCTGGATTGTATGACAGAACTCTGCAGGCGATCTCTGCAGTAAATTGCAACTCCACCCCCTTTGGCAATTCTATCTTGTTGGAAAATGTTGTAGTTGGGGATGGAAATTTCAGGATTTTTGGTGGCCTTCCTAAGCCAGGATTCAGACACGGCTAGGACATCAGGGTTGGCGGAGTGTGCTAAATCAGTGAATAAAACAAACTTAGGGAGGAGGCTTCTGATGTTAAAATGCATGAAACCAAGGCTTTTACGGTTACAGAAGTCAACAAATGAGAGTGCCTGGGGAATGGGAGTGGTGCGGTGGGCTGCAGGGCCTGGGTTAACCTCTACATCACCAGAGGAACAGAGGAGTAGTAGGAAAAGTTACTGTTAAAGGCTGTAAAAACTGGTCGTCTTGTGCGTTCGGAACAGAGAGTAAAAGGAGCAGATTTATGGGCGTGGAAGAATATTCAAGGCATAATGTATAGACAAGGGTATGGTACGATGTGAGTTGGGCAGGGCTGGATGTTCTACAGGGAAATAAGACAATAGTCACTAACCAAAACAGCAATAGACAAGGAATATTGACATTAGGGAGAGACGTATGTAGCCGAGTGATCATAGGGTCCAATGGGTAGCAATAGGTGAGTCAGGGAGCCGATTCAGTAGTCGCTACTACGCTAGGCGAGCTGGAGACATGGCGATTCAGACAGCTAGCAGGCCGGGGCTAGCAGATGGGCCTTCGGCAACGGAAGAGCCTGTTGAAACCAGCTCCGATGATTACGTCGGCGGGCCAGTTGTGATGGATCGGTGGGGCTCCATGTCGGCAGTAAAGGGTCCAGGCCAATTGGCAAAAGAGGTATTGTAGCCCAATAATTAGCTGGTGGACCTCTTCGGCTGGCCGGAAGATAGGCCTAGCTCAAGGCTAACAGGTGCTTGCTTTGGGACAGAGACGTTAGCCAGGAGTAGCCAGTCGGAATGCAGCTAGCTAGCTGCGATGATCCAGTGTAAAGGTTCAGAGCTTGTTGTAGGAATCCGGAGATGCGGTAGAGAAAAAGTAGTCCGATATGTTCTGGGTTGATATCGCGCTGTGTAGACTGGCAGGTATTGACCGAGCTGAGGCTGGCTTGAGTCCGAGTTAACGGTGAAGACCGCTAGCAGTGGCTAACTGACTACTACCTAGTAGCTGGCTTGCTGCTGATGGGGGTTCCTGTTCTAACGTATAAAAATAGAAGATCCGTACCACATTGGGTGAGGCGGGTTGCAGGAGAGTATATTGAGTCCGTAGATGGAAAGTGAGATTAAAATGTATACAAAAAGAGAACAATATTTTACATGGGACAGGACGGGAAAAGACAAAACACACGTCCGACTGCTACGCCATCTTGGTTATTGTCTTACTGAATAGTTTCCTATTGCCAGGGTAAAAATACACAAGCGGAGTATTAAAAGACACCCTTACATCCTTATGTAGTGCACTAGTTTTTACCAAGGGCTGAGAATAAGGTGACACTTGAGTTTTACACACAGAGATACTCTCCCCACAGGTGACTGGTTACACAAAACAACAGTGAAAGTGGATCAGTGTGCTTGTGTGAATGTGCATTCATGCAAGCGTGTGTGTTTGTGTGTGTGTGTCTCTCTCGCTCTCTGAGACAGTGGGCAGACAGAGGGTCTGAGCGTGAGTGTGATTAAGGAAGCTCAGACTGTGCGGTGCCATGGGACATTTCAAAGCAGCTCTTTAATGGGCCTGACTCTTGGTTCTGTTTAATAGCGTGTAATTTAATGCAGTGGGCCAGGCTTTATTATAAAGAGATGTACATCATTTTACTCCCAAAGAGCCCTTGACATTTTTCTACTCCCTCTTAAAGATTGTTTTATCTTCAGATATTGTTTTAGGTTTGGCAGACTGTTGTATGTGTGTGTTTTGTATGATGGATTGCCCTTGGAGAGGGGTGGCCAAGGGAGGGTTGGTCTGTATGGTGTCAACACCCAGCCCGCTCCCCCTTGGCGAGGTGTTCTAAACGGGGTCAGCTCGTCCCTACGGCCCCTCTCCATAGCTGGGAGTTCCAGCTTAGATCCTCAACCCCAGCTCCTTACCTCCTCGCCCCCAGCACGACAAAGTACATCTCAGAACGCCCTGCCCTGCTCAGCCATGCCATTTCAACACAGCCCAGCACAGTCCAACCTACCAACCCAGATCACAAAACCCAACACAGCCCAATGACTACAGCCCCAGCTCCAACCCCCTGTGAGGGGGGCCTGGATCACTGCAGAACGATGTTTACAACTATTCCTAATCTGCTGAGAGATTGATGGGCCCCCCTCCACCTCTCCCTCTTCCTCCTCCCCAACACATGGATTACTTTTAGCCTCTCTTTCTCTTACACTACTTACAAGAATAATGACACAGCTGTGACACTAGATACAGTAATAATAACAGTGGAAAATGTGAGCATCTTTCTCCTTGTTTGTGGATGTCTGCAGAGAACGGCATGAGTGCTGGATTCCATGGATGTCTGTGTCTTCACACACACTTTATTGTGCTTGCTGTTTGTTTGGTGCTCCTTGCGACTGGCAGAGTTTGGGGAATAGAGAGAGAGTGTGTACAGGAAATGCTCTATGGGTCTTCTAATGGTCCGACTCCCTCAGAGTGCGTGAATCAGATGGAGATGCTATGCTGCTATTTATTAACCTCTCTCATCAACTCTGTCCAGTGGATCGACAAAATATGCTTGAGTTATGATGCCATCAAGAGTGTGTGTGTCAAATCTCATCTAATTTTATTGGTCACACACATATTTAGCAGATGTTATTGTGCATGTAGCGAAATTCTTGTGTTCCTAACTCCGGCAGTGCAGTAATATCTAGCCATTCACAACAATACACACGCATCTAAAAGTAAAATAATGGATTTAAGAAATATAGAAATATTAGGACAAGCAATGTCAGAGTGGCAGTGATCATCGAATCCCTGAGCTGACAAAGTCAAAATGTGTCGTTCTGCCCATGATCAGTTCCCCGGGCGCAGAAGATGTGGATGTTGATTTAAGGCAGCCCCCCCCCCCCCCCCCCCCCACACACCTGTCTGATTCAGAGGGGTTGGGTTAAATGCAGAAGACACATTTCAGTTGAATACATTCAGTTGTATTGAAGAGGTATCTGCTTTTCCCTAATGTATAATTGACTAAAATAGAGTAGAATAGAATGCAGTATATACATATTAGATGAGTAAAGGAGTATGTAAACATATTTTTTATCTCACCTTTATTTAACCAGGTAGGCTAGTTGAGAACAAGTTGTCATTTACAACTGCGACCTGACCAAGATAAAGTAAAGCAGTGCGACACAAACAACAACACAGAGTTACACATGGAATAAACAAACGTACAGTCACTAACACAATAGAAAAAAAGAAAGTATGTATACAGTGTGTGCAAATGGCGTGAGGAGGTAAGGCAATAAATAGGCCATGGTAGCGAAGTAATTACAGTTTAGCAAATTAACACTGGAGTGATAGATGAGCAGATGATGATGTGCAAGAAGAAATACTGGTTTGCAAAAGAGCAGAAAAGTAAATTAAAACAATATGGGGTTGCGGTTGGTAGATTGGGTGGGCTATTTACAGATGGGCTATGTACAGCTGCAGCGATCGGTTAGCTGCTAAGATAGCTGATGTTTAAAGTTAGTGAGGGAAATATGTCTCCAGCTTCAGCGATTTTTGCAATTCGTTCCAGTCATTGGCAGCAGAGAACTGGAAGGAAAGGCGGCCAAAGTGGGTGTTGGCTTTGGGGACGAACAGTGAAATATACCTGCTGGAGTGCGTGCTACGGGTGGGTGTTGTTATCGTGACCAGTGAGCTGAGATAAGGCGGCGCTTTACCTGGCATAGATTTATAGATGACCTGGAGCAAGTGGGTCTGGTGACGAATATGTAGCGAGGCCAGCCAACTAGAGAATACAGGTCTCAGTGGTGGGTGGTATGAGGGGCTTTGGTGACAAAGCGGATGGCACTGTGATCGACTGCATCCATTTGCTGAGTAGAGTATTGGAAGCCGAAGTCGAGGATCGGTAGGATAGTCAGTTTTACGAGGGTATGTTTGGCGGCGTGAGTGAAGGAGGCTTTGTTGCGAAATAGGAAGCCGATTCTACATGTCATTTTGGATTGGAGTCTGGAAAGAGAGTTTACAGTCTAGCCAGACACCTAGGCATTTGTTGTCAGAACCGTCCAGAGTAGTGATGCTAGTCGGACGGGCAGCAAACGGTTATTAAAGTGACCAGTGATTCCATGTCTATCTATGTAGCGCAGCAGCCTCTAAGGTGCAAGCTTGAGTAAACCGGGTGGTATCCGGCTAGTGATGGCTGTTTAACAGTCTGATGGCCTTGAGATAGAAGCTGTTTTTCAGTCAGTCGGTCCCAGCTTTGATGCACCTGTACTGACCTCACCTTCTGGATTGTAGCGGGGTGAACAGGCAGTGGCTCGGGTGGTTGATGTCCTTGATGATCTTTTTGGCCTTACTGTGACATCGGTGCTGTAGGTGTCTTGAGGGGCAGTCAGTGTGCCCCCGGTGATGTGTTGGGCAGACCTCACCACCCTCTGGAGAGCCCTGCAGTTGCGGGCAGTGCTGTTGTCGTACCAGGCGGTGATTCAGCCCGACAAGATGCTCTTAATTGTGAATCTGTAAAAGTTTTAGGGTCTTAGGGGCCAAGCTGAATTTCTTCAGCCTCCTAAGGTGGAAGAGGCGCTGTTGCGCCTTCTTCACCACACTGTCTGTGTGGGAGGACCATTTCAGATCGTCAGTGATGTGTACACCAAGGAACTTTAAGCTTTTCACCTTCTCCACTGCGGTCCCGTCGATGTGGATAGGGGCGTGCTCCCCCTGCTGTTTCCTGAAGTCCACGTACGCACGTTTGTGCTTGTGTGTGCACGTCTGTGTCTGTCCATGTGTATGTTGATGTGGGGGGAGTGTGTAGGGATTTACACCCCATACCTGCCCTGCCAGGTCGTCTCTCAGGAACACTGAGGCTAACTGAAGCCAGCTGGGCTCGTCAAGCAGCCAGCTAGCCAGTAGCCACACTGATTTATCATGTTAGCCAAGCTATAGGCTAGCCACAATGGGTAGCTAATAGCTATAGGTTAGCCAAATGCTAGCCACGTTGATTTATAGAATTAGCCACTCTGGCAATGTTAGACCCAAGCTAATGATAGTCTAGTGTTGGCTTAACTTAGACTTTATTATCTTCAGAGAAAGACAGCGGGTTTAAACTATGATTTAAATAAAAACCACACGTGCACTTGCTCTCTCCCTCTTTCTCACTCTGTCTCCCTCCTTTATGCTCTCTCTCTCTTCAGAGGGCGGGAGGGCTTCAGAGGGGGAGGGCTTGGGAGATGGGGGACATGCCACCCTGCCGAAAGCGTGTTGTGAGGAGAAGCAGACCTGTCTGCAGCAGTCAGTGCAGACATATTTAATGTGCCTGATGTAATGGGGCTGAATCAGCAGATAGCTCCGCTGGGAGCCATTAGACCAAACGTGTCATTAACCCCTTTCAGGCCCCAGCCCAGTCCCCTCTGCAGTCCCAGCCCCAAGTACTGCTCCAGGTGGAGAGGACACAGGGTAGGGGTGAATGGAGGACCGATCTGTGTCTCTCACTTTCGATTTTTCTCTTTGTCTCTTCCTTTCTAGGCATCCCCCTTTCCTCCAACCCGCCAAAAAACTGAGGGAGAGGGTGAGGGAAGGAAAGAGAGAGAGAGAAGTTTGCCTCTCTGGCTGCTGCTGTAGTGAGGATGGGGGTTTGAGGAGTTACCGCCTCCTTGCCTTTCAGATCAGTTTGAAGTATTTTTTTCCCTGCAGCTCGCTGTAGCCCGTTACAGCAGTTGGGAGAAGCAGCAGGCTCACAACACCTGCCAATCTTAATGCCAAACGTATGTGCAGTGAAACGGAGAGGGAGGGAGAGACGGGAGGGGGGGGGGGGGGGGGGGGGCGGGGAGGGAGGGAGGGAGCAAATGTTCCCTAAAGAGGGTGGCAGTGTTGTCTGACAGGTCTGTTGGCTGTGTGTGTAAGAGAGAGAGAGGGCTTGTGTTTTAGTGAGTGACTGAGTTTATCTTCTTGTGTGTATGTATGTATCTATGTATGTATGTACAGTGCCTTGCGAAAGTATTCGGCCCCCTTGAACTTTGCGACCTTTTGCCACATTTCAGGCTTCAAACATAAAGATATAAAACTGTATTTTTTTGTGAAGAATCAACAACAAGTGGGACACAATCATGAAGTGGAACGACATTTATTGGATATTTCAAACTTTTTTAACAAATCAAAAACTGAAAAATTGTGCGTGCAAAATTATTCAGCCCCTTTACTTTCAGTGCAGCAAACTCTCTCCAGAAGTTCAGTGAGGATCTCTGAATGATCCAATGTTGACCTAAATGACTAATGATGATAAATACAATCCACCTGTGTGTAATCAAGTCTCCGTATAAATGCACCTGCACTGTGATAGTCTCAGAGGTCCGTTAAAAGCGCAGAGAGCATCATGAAGAAAAAGGAACACACCAGGCAGGTCCGAGATACTGTTGTGAAGAAGTTTATAGCCGGATTTGGATACAAAATGATTTCCCAAGCTTTAAACATCCCAAGGAGCACTGTGCAAGCGATAATATTGAAATGGAAGGAGTATCAGACCACTGCAAATCTACCAAGACCTGGCCGTCCCTCTAAACTTTCAGCTCATACAAGGAGAAGACTGATCAGAGATGCAGCCAAGAGGCCCATGATCACTCTGGATGAACTGCAGAGATCTACAGCTGAGGTGGGAGACTCTGTCCATAGGACAACAATCAGTCGTATATTGCACAAATCTGGCCTTTATGGAAGAGTGGCAAGAAGAAAGCCATTTCTTAAAGATATCCATAAAAAGTGTCGTTTAAAGTTTGCCACAAGCCACCTGGGAGACACACCAAACACGTGGAAGAAGGTGCTCTGGTCAGATGAAACCAAAATTGAACTTTTTGGCAACAATGCAAAACGTTATGTTTGGCGTAAAAGCAACACAGCTGAACACACCATCCCCACTGTCAAACATGGTGGTGGCAGCATCATGGTTTGGGCCTGCTTTTCTTCAGCAGGGACAGGGAAGATGGTTAAAATTGATGGGAAGATGGATGGAGCCAAATACAGGAACATTCTGGAAGAAAACCTGATGGAGTCTGCAAAAGACCTGAGACTGGGACGGAGATTTGTCTTCCAACAAGACAATGATCCAAAACATAAAGCAAAATCTACAATGGAATGGTTCAAAAATAAACATATCCAGGTGTTAGAATGGCCAAGTCAAAGTCCAGACCTGAATCCAATCGAGAATCTGTGGAAAGAACTGAAAACTGCTGTTCACAAATGCTCTCCATCCAACCTCACTGAGCTCGAGCTGTTTTGCAAGGAGAAATGGGAAAAAATGTCAGTCTCTCGATGTGCAAAACTGATAGAGACATACCCCAAGGGACTTACAACTGTAATCGCAGCAAAAGGTGGCGCTACAAAGTATTAACTTAAGGGGGCTGAATAATTTTGCACGCCCAATTTTTCAGTTTTTGATTTGTTAAAAAAGTTTGAAATATCCAATAAATGTCGTTCCACTTCATGATTGTGTCCCACTTGTTGTTGATTCTTCACAAAAAAATACAGTTTTATATCTTTGTTTGAAGCCTGAAATGTGGCAAAAGGTCGCAAAGTTCAAGGGGGCCGAATACTTTCGCAAGGCACTGTATGCCTGCGTGTGTAGGTTGTTGCGTATAGTTTGTTACTTTCACAAATTGTACTTGGCAGTAACACCATCCCACAGTCTTTTCTCCTCAGTACAGTGCAGCTAACCCATGACCATAAGAGGCTGAAGAGTGTGTGGGGGTGTGATTTATTTTAACACACACATGTTAAATCTCTAGACAGGTGTGTATCCCTTACTGATCAAGAATGATCAAGTGTATCAGATTGGGTCGCCGTGTGTGTGTGCGTGTGTGTGTGTGTGTGTGTGTGTGTGTGTGTGTGTGTGTGTGTGTGTGTGTGTGTGTGTGTGTGTGTGTGTGTGTGTGTGTGGTCAGTAGGAGGCTCTGTCTATATCTCAGGTCCACATGTGTATACATAGCAGTGTGTGTGGGGTGTATAGTGTTATTCAGCAGTGTGTGTGGGGTGTATAGTGCTATGGAGCAGTGCTATACACCATACTGCTTGAATGAATGTTTACCGCCTGCTTCTGCCTACCACCGCTTAGTCAGATACTTAGATGCTTGTATGCTCAGTCAGATTATATGTAACGCAGGACACGCTAGATAATATCTAGTAATATCATCAACCATGTGTAGTTAACTAGTGACTATGATTGATTGTTTTTTATAAGATAAGTTTAATGCTAGCTAGCAACTTACCTTGGCTTACTGCATTCGCGTAACATGCAGTCTCCTTGTGGAGTGCAACGAGAGAGAGGCAGGTCGTTATTGCGTTGGACTAGTTAACTGTAAGGTTGCAAGATTGGATCCCCCAAGCTGACAAGGTGAAAATCTGTCGTTCTGCCCCTGAACGAGGCAGTTAACCCACCGTTCCTAGGCTGTCATTGAAACTAAGAATGTGTTCTTAACTGACTTGCCTAGTTAAATAAAGGTATACATTTTTTTTTTTTTTATATTTAAAATAAAATAAAAATCTGCAAATCGGTGCCCAAAAATACCGATTTCCGATTGTTATGAAAACTTGAAATCGGCCCTAATTAATCGGCCATTCCGATTAATCGGACCTCTAGTGTGTATGGTGTATAGTGCTATGGAGCAGTGTGTGTGTATAGTGCTATGGAGCAGTGTGTGTGTAGGGTGTATAGTGCTATGGAGCAGTGTGTGTGTAGGGTGTATAGTGCTATGGAGCAGTGTGTGTGTAGGGTGTATAGTGCTATGCAGCAGTGTGTGTGTATAGTGCTATGGAGCAGTGTGTGTGTAGGGTGTATAGTGCTATGGAGCAGTGTGTGTGTGTAGGGTGTATAGTGCTATGGAGCAGTGTGTGTGTATGTATGGTGTATAGTGTTATGGAGCAGTGTGTGTGTATGGTGTATAGTGCTATGGAGCAGTGTGTGTGTGTGTGTGTGTATGATGTATAGTGTTATGGAGCAGTGTGTGTATAGTGCTATGCAGCAGTGTGTGTGTATGGTGTATAGTGCTATGGAGCAGTGTGTGTGTAGGGTGTATAGTGCTATGGAGCAGTGTGTGTAGTGCTATGGAGCAGTGTGTGTGTATAGTGCTATGCAGCAGTGTGTGTGTTGGGTGTATAGTGCTATGGAGCACTGTGTGTATGGTGTATAGTGCTATGGAGCAGTGTGTGTATGGTGTATAGTGCTATGGAGCAGTGTGTGTGTATAGTGCTATGGAGCAGTGTGTGTGTATGGTGCTATGCAGCAGTGTGTGTGTATGGTGCTATGCAGCACTGTGTGTGTATGTATGGTGTATAGTGTTATGGAGCAGTGTGTGTGGGTGTATAGTGTTATGGAGCAGTGTGTGTGTATGGTGTATAGTGCTATGGAGCAGTGTGTGTGTATGGTGTATAGTGCTATGGAGCAGTGTGTGTGTGTATGGTGTATAGTGTTATGGAGCAGTGTGTGTGTATGGTGTATAGTGCTATGGAGCAGTGTGTGTGTGTATGGTGTATAGTGTTATGGAGCAGTGTGTGTGTATGGTGTATAGTGCTATGGAGCAGTGTGTGTGTATGGTGTATAGTGCTATGGAGCAGTGTGTGTGTAGGGTGTATAGTGCTATGGAGCAGTGTGTGTGTAGGGTGTATAGTGCTATGGAGCAGTGTGTGTATGTATGGTGTATAGTGCTATGGAGCAGTGTGTGTATAGTGCTATGGAGCAGTGTGTGTGTATGGTGTATAGTGTTATGGAGCAGTGTGTGTGTATGGTGTATAGTGCTATGGAGCAGTGTGTGTGTGTATGGTGTATAGTGTTATGGAGCAGTGTGTGTGTATGGTGTATAGTGCTATGGAGCAGTGTGTGTGTATGGTGTATAGTGCTATGGAGCAGTGTGTGTGTAGGGTGTATAGTGCTATGGAGCAGTGTGTGTGTAGGGTGTATAGTGCTATGGAGCAGTGTGTGTGTGTGTGTGTGTGTGTGGTGTATAGTGCTATGGAGCAGTGTGTGTATAGTGCTATGGAGCAGTGTGTGTGTAGGGTGTATAGTGCTATGGAGCAGTGTGTATGTATGGTGTATAGTGCTATGGAGCAGTGTGTGTGTATGGTGTATAGTGCTATGGAGCAGTGTGTATGTATGGTGTATAGTGCTATGCAGCAGTGTGTGTGTGTGTGTGTGTGTGTGGTGTATAGTGCTATGGAGCAGTGTGTGTGTATAGTGCTATGGAGCAGTGTGTGTAGGGTGTATAGTGCTATGGAGCAGTGTGTGTGTATAGTGCTATGGAGTAGTGTGTGTGTGTATGGTGTATAGTGCTATGGAGCAGTGTGTGTGTATGGTGTATAGTGCTATGCAGCAGTGTGTGTATGTATGGTGTATAGTGCTATGGAACAGTGTGTATGTATGGTGTATAGTGCTATGGAACAGTGTGTATGTATGGTGTATAGTGCTATGGAACAGTGTGTATAGTGCTATGGAGCAGTGTGTGTGTATAGTGCTATGGAGCAGTGTGTGTGTAGGGTGTATAGTGCTATGGAGCAGTGTGTGTGTATGGTGTATAGTGCTATGGAGCAGTGTGTATGTATGGTGTATAGTGCTATGGAACAGTGTGTATGTATGGTGTATAGTGCTATGGAACAGTGTGTATGTATGGTGTATAGTGCTATGGAACAGTGTGTATAGTGCTATGGAGCAGTGTGTATGTATGGTGTATAGTGCTATGGAACAGTGTGTATAGTGCTATGGAGCAGTGTGTATGTATGGTGTATAGTGCTATGGAGCAGTGTGTGTGTAGGGTGTATAGTGCTATGCAGCAGTGTGTGTGTATAGTGCTATGGAGCAGTGTGTGTAGGGTGTATAGTGCTATGGAGCAGTGTGTGTGTGTGTGTGTGTGGTGTATAGTGCTATGGGGCAGTGTGTGTGTATAGTGCTATGGAGCAGTGTGTGTGTAGGGTGTATAGTGCTATGGAGCAGTGTGTGTGTAGGGTGTATAGTGCTATGGAGCAGTGTGTGTGTATAGTGCTATGGAGCAGTGTGTGTATGGTGTATAGTGCTATGGAGCAGTGTGTGTGTAGGGTGTATAGTGCTATGGAGCAGTGTGTGTGTATGGTGTATAGTGCTATGGAGCAGTGTGTGTGTGGTGTATAGTGCTATGGAGCAGTGTGTGTGTATGGTGTATAGTGCTATGGAGCAGTGTGTGTGTAGGGTGTATAGTGCTATGGAGCAGTGTGTGTGTATGGTGTATAGTGCTATGGAGCAGTGTGTGTGTAGGGTGTATAGTGCTATGGAGCAGTGTGTGTGTAGGGTGTATAGTGCTATGGAGCAGTGTGTGTATAGTGCTATGGAGCAGTGTGTGTGTAGGGTGTATAGTGCTATGGAGCAGTGTGTGTGTAGGGTGTATAGTGCTATGGAGCAGTGTGTATGGTGTATAGTGCAATGGAGCAGTGTGTGTGTATGGAGCAGTGTGTGTGTGTGTATAGTGTTATGCTGCTGTGTGCTGCCTGTGTGTAAGAGCCAGGGGTCTCTACCTCTCTCTTTCCCCCCAGACCTCAGCAGCTTCACGTCATGTCTGTCACCTTTCCTCTGGCCACAAAGCTGCCCATTATAGACAGGGCTCAGTGACCAGAGCAGACCCTTACCAGCACCCCTCCGCCTTTCTCCTTCTCAGAGCTCTACCCTTCTCTTGCTGGCCCCCCCCCCCATGTTTCCAGTGTGATTGTGAATATGTCCTAGCTGGTCCAGTGTTCTCCAGGAGAGAGCAGAGTGGTTGGAGCAGGGCCAGGATCATCCCTTTTGGCTCCAATAAAACTAGTCAGCAAATCTGCTGCTGACTGATCCGCCTCCATCGCTCCTCTCATCCCCTTTCAGCCCTTATATCCCTCCTCTCATCCTTCTCTCCCTTTCCCTCGCTCCTCTCTTCCCTCTCTCACCCCTTTCACTCATCTCCCTATGGCTGAAGCTCTCTGGTTGTCTATGGCTGAAGCTCTCTGGTTGTCTATGGCTGAAGCTCTCTGGTTGTCTATGGCTGAAGCTCTCTGGTTGTCTATGGCTGAAGCTCTATGGTCGTCTATGGCTGAAGCTCTATGGTCGTCTATGGCCGAAGCTCTCTTTGGTCGTCTATGGCAGAAGCTCTCTTTGGCCGTCTATGGCTGAAGCTCTCTTTGGTCGTCTATGGCTGAAGCTCTCTTTGGTCGTCTATGGCTGAAGCTTTCTTTGGTCGTCTATGGCTGAAGCTCTCTTTGGTCGTCTATGGCTGAAGCTCTCTTTCGTCGTCTATGACTGACGTGCTTGATGGTTTTCTATGGCTCCCTTTGGTTGTCAATGGCTGATGCACTCGATGGTTGAATATGGATGAGGCTCCCTATGGTTGTCTATGGCTGCAGGTCTCTATGGCTGTCTATGGCTGCAGGTCTCTATGGTTGTCTATGGCTGCAGGTCTCTATGGCTGTCTATGGCTGTCTATGGCTGAGGCCTTCCTGACACTGAACTCTGGTTGAGAGCAGAGAGTCCTGGAGTGGAGCTCTGTGGCCCAGAGGTGAACCAGCACTGCTCCAGGTCTGGACAGGTCCTGATTTACTCCTGTAGTCTGGAGACAGTATGTCGACAGAGCTGTGCTGTGGAGTGGACACCTGGATCTTAAAGAGGGACATAATTGGACTCTGTGCTTTTGGGAAACGCTTGCTACAGTACTACCTAATGCTGACACCTTTTGGGAGAGGGAGTTACGAAAGAGAGAGAGAGATAGTGGGGTTAATTCTGGGGAAAGATAAAGGTAGAGAGGAGAGTGAAAGGGAGGTTTTTCATGGTGTGGGGGAGGCAGGTAGGAAGAGGTAGAGTAGCCTCTTCTCTCAGGACAGCTACAGGACTCCCCCCAGTGTCCCATACTTACTCATTGCCTGACACTGAGAGCCCAGGGATTTTCACCTTTTAGGCACACACATAGCTGCACTCAGAAACTCACACTCTGCATTTACACACCCCACCACATGTTTTATTCACATTTAAATCTACACCCGTGTTCTCTCTTTCTCACACACAAACATACACAAACGTACGCTTGCTGCAGCAGGAGTCAAATGGCCCAATGTGTTAAAAGCATTAGGTAAGCACAAATCCAAAAGTGCTTCTCGGGCCGATATCAAGTGTCCTGCTTCATTACAGTGTGGTGTATACATTTATCTGCATCTCTGTCCCCCTCTCCTCCACCTCCTCTCCACCTCCTCTCCTCCACCTCCTTTCCCCCTCCTCCACCTCCTCTCACCTCCTCTCCTCCACCTCCTCTCACCTCCCCTCCTCCACCTCCTCTCACCTCCCCCCTCCTCCACCTCCTCTCACCCCTCCTCCACCTCCTCTCCTCCACCTCCTCTCCCCCCTCTCACCTCCTCTCCTCCACCTCCTCTCACCTCCCCTCCTCCACCTCCTCTCACCTCCCCTCCTTCACCTCCTCCCCCCTCCTCCACCTCCTCTCACCCCTCCTCCACCTCCTCTCCCCCCTCCTCCACCTCCTCTCACCTCCCCTCCTCCACCTCCTCTCCCCCCTCCTCCACCTCCTCTCACCTCCCCTCCTCCACCTCCTCTCACCCCTCCTCCACCTCCTCTCCTCCACCTCCTCTCCCCCCTCCACCTCCCCCCTTCCACCTCCTCTCACCTCCTCTCCTCCACCTCCTCTCCCCCCTCCTCCACCTCCTCTCCCCCTCCTCCACCTCCTCTCACCTCCCCTCCTCCACCTCCTCTCACCCCTCCTCTCCCCCCTCCTCCACCTCCTCTCCACCTCCTCTCCCCCCTCCTCCACCTCCTCTCACCCCTCCTCTCCCTCCACCTCCACCTCCTCTCCCCCAGGGAGCTCTAAAAGGGAGCGGGATGTTTACTGAAGAGTAGATGGGGTATTATTATTTTAAGCGTGTAGGCTTTCGTTGGCGAAGGAGCCTGTCCAATCATAGTGCTGATGTTTGGATGAAAGGTATATAAAAGTACACTTCAAAGCCCTGCAGCGGCCTTAATACGGCCGGACGCTGTTTATCTTTGTGGCACACACGCATATGCACACACACACACCCCAAAAAATAAGGAAAGTCATTTCTATCGCAGGATTTAAGAGGAAGGAGAGCGAGCGCGGTAGAGGTAAAAGTGCCACCTTTGATATGAGTTTAACAAGAAATCTCTTGTCCAGATTGGTAAAGAGGGGCTTTTTTTTTTTCTTTGGCTATTTTGGGTCCTGATACAGTATTACAGGGGAGGAAGCTGACCAAGGAATTCTTCTGTGTTGACCGTTGAGAGAGAGAGAGAGAGATCAAACAGGGTGGGCTGAGACCGTATACAAAGCAACACCTCAGCACGTGAAGCCAACACAGACCTTTTCTGTGCAGCACAGCACTTGGCGTACCGTCCAGTCTCTAACAGGCAGTGCTAGGATAATGTTAGCGTTAGTAGTTTCTCACACTGTAAGCAGCCTCAGCCTTGTCAGCCACCTGCACACAGGAAAGAGCTGAGGCATAGAGGTCAGGGGTCACATACTAGACCAGAGGAGAAGGGTGAGATAGAAAATAGGGATGGCTGTTAAAGCTGGTGAGCCTTGCCAGCCACCTGCACACTGGAACAGGCTGAGGCAGAGGGGTCAGGGGTTAAAGGTCATCAAGGGAAGGTCATCACTGTCTTTGGCTGCCCATGGAGGAATCTCTAATGTAGACTGTGGACAACGAGAGGAGAGTGGGAAGGGGTGAAAGGAGGTGGGGAGGAGTAAAAGAGAGAGTTAGATAGGGGTACAGAGACAGGGTAGTGAGGGGTAAAGAGAGAGAGGGTGGAGAAAGTAGGGTAAAGAGCGAAGGTCGAGACTGAGTGGGGAAGCAGGAGAGTTCCCTTTCACACTCGAGTCCTGGTTCTTGTGTAGCAAACTGTTTAAGTGTGGCATTGCTAATCTGGCCTCTCCATTAGTCAAGCCCCAAATCATCCATCCACACGGAGATCTCTCTCACACACATATACCCCAACAGGTTGAGAAAACAACTGTAAGCCCAAACTATCTCAACTCAATCATAAGCCCTCTGACAGGCTGGATTTCTAAACCAGAAGCCCAATAACAGAATAGGCTTTGTGTGATACTCTGCAGAATGCTAAGAAAGAGGAGAGAGAGCAGTGAGAGAAGAAAAGAGAGCAAAGGGATATCTTGGAGAGAGAGAGCGGGGGGAGAACATTGGAAAAGCCACGGAGGAGTATTTTTCTAGTGGCCTTTGTGAGTAACGTCCTGTGTTGTCGCGGTGGTGTGTTCCAAACGGCAGGCTGGGGAGTTGGTAGGAGCTGCAGCTTCTTCTCAGCTGTCTCGATGGGTGTCATTGACTACCACCGACACACCAGAAAAAAAACACTACACCCCCAAGACACACACACACACACACAGCAACCCCCCACCACCTCCCTCCCCTAAAACAGAAAAGGAAAATGGAACTTTAAAAGTGAAGGAAAAGTTTTGGGTAATCACTCTTCGGCTCTTGGTTGTGTGCTCATGCGACCCCCCCCATAACTCTGGCTGGTTGTAATAGATGAGGATAGCAGAGTGCATGTTTACGAGCGCGAGTGCTGGACTTGGCAGGCCTGAGTGCTCCTTCAGTGTCTCACAGTTCATCACAGCTCAGTGACTGGGCCCTGACTCAACCCGTGTCTCTTACACACAGTTTACATGGGGAGGAGGCTGTCATGCACCCAACCAAACCCCCCACTACCCCATACTGCACCTATCCCTGTTCAGCCCCAGCCCTCTCTATCCCTAACCTCCCTGGTTTACTGTACCCCTACCTCGTATACCCCTTTGTGGCTGCACAGTATCTGTCTTATTCTTTGAAATTGCGCATTAAGTACAGTCCTACCATATTTTTTTTGTTGCCATTTACTCAACAATCTGTCTCTCTCTCTCTCTGTCTTTCTCTCGCTTTCTCTCTCTCTCTTTGTCACTGTCTTGCGCTCTCTCTCTTTGTCTCTCTCTCTAGTGGTCGTATGCGTTGGAGAAGCCTAACACTGGCAGTGTGTTCAGCCTGGCCTGGTCGGCAGACGGGACACAGCTCGCGGGGGCTTGTGGGAACGGACACGTCATCTTCGCCCACGTGGTGGAGCAGCGCTGGGAGTGGAGGAGCTTCGAGATCACCCTCACCAAGAGGAGGACCATGCAGGTAGAACACACAGATCACCCTCACCAAGAGGAGGACCATGCAGGTAGAACACACAGATCACCCTCACCAAGAGGAGGACCATGCAGGTAGAACGCACAGATCACCCTCACCAAGAGGAGGACCATGCAGGTAGAACGCACAGATCACCCTCACCAAGAGGAGGACCATGCAGGTAGAACGCACAGATCACCCTCACCAAGAGGAGGACCATGCAGGTAGAACGCACAGATCACCCTCACCAAGAGGAGGACCATGCAGGTAGAACGCACAGATCACCCTCACCAAGAGGAGGACCATGCAGGTAGAACGCACAGATCACCCTCACCAAGAGGAGGACCATGCAGGTAGAACGCACAGATCACCCTCACCAAGAGGAGGACCATGCAGGTAGAACGCACAGATCACCCTCACCAAGAGGAGGACCATGCAGGTAGAACACACAGATCACCCTCACCAAGAGGAGGACCATGCAGGTAGAACACACAGATCACCCTCACCAAGAGGAGGACCATGCAGGTAGAACACACAGATCACCCTCACCAAGAGGAGGACCATGCAGGTGTTTCAGGTTCCTTTTGCCATATGCTTAGTTAGCCCTCCAGAAAAAGTATTCATATTTTCTTCTCTTAAGAAGCCAAACAGTCCCCGAGCCTAAATGAATTAATGAGACAGCTAACTGAGGGTGAATGGGCTGGTGTGAGAGGCAGACGCTAGTGAGGCTATTTTAAAGGGCCAGACTATTCCCCAGGCCTGGGTACTTGTGTCTATACATTATGATATAAGCCTCCCAGTGTGGACCAGTGACAATGGCCAGCCTGTATAGCAGCCTCCATCACGGAGTGTGTTTAAACTTCAGAAACCACCAGGTTGCGTTTACACGCGGTCGACACACCCCCGCGCACACACACACAGAAACGGACACACACACATACGTGGCTAAACGCATACGTGCACACTCTCCATAGACAACCCTCACTGAGCACTGTTTGCATTAACCAAACAAACCTGTGTCTTCAGCCATTTATTTTCAGCCTTACAGGGTTTTTTCTCTCCCTCTCTTTTTTAAAAGTGCACATCTGCCAATGGTTTGTGAATCAGGCGGCTAAATTTACCACCTCGCGGTTAAACATTTTTATTCCTGGTTGTTTGGTGAGTAAATTTGGGTTGTTAGTGGGGGTTAAAGAAGGATGATGTTTAAACCCTTAAATAAATACGCACCACGCCTTTTACCTGCTGGTAGAAAAACATATTCAATTCATTCATTCATTCACTCATTCATTCAATCATTCATTCATTCACTCACAGGGAAATGTGGAAGACATTTTGTTTATCCTAACAGGTGAAAAAAGTAGAAAGGCACATATGTTTACACACCAGGCATTTCTGTCCCCTCCTGTCCTATGCTTAGACATGGGCCGATTCCTTGTATATATCAACAGTAAATACTCTCTTGAGTTTACGTGAGTGCATCCATGCCTACTATACATCGATGAGTGTCTCAGAAAACATGTCCTGTGTGTGTATGCTATAGTCTGTTTGTTACAATTTGTTTGTTAGTATTTCAAATGATTTGTTACTCAATGTCTGTATCTGTTTATGCATGTCAAGATCTGAGCTACATCTGCATGTTTGTGTCTATGTCTGTGTCTGTGTTCCTAAACAGTCCCTCTCTCTCTCTCTCTCTCTCTCTCTCTCTCTCTCTCTCTCTCTCTCTCTCTCTCTCTCTCTCTCTCTCTCTCTCTCTCTCTCTCTCTCTTTCTTTCTTTCTTTCTTTCTTTCTTTCTTTCTTTCTTTTCATCACCCAGGTGAGGAACGTGGTGAATGATGCGGGGGATGTCCTGGAGTTCAGGGACCGGGTCATCAAAGCCTCTCTGGCCCACGGTCACCTAGTGGTCACCACCTCTCTCCAGTGCTATGTCTACAGTGCTACGAACTGGAACACCCCTCTCATATTTGACCTGAAGGAGGGGACTGTCAGCCTCATTGTACAGGCTGAGAAGTAAGTCTCTCTTTATCCTTCTGTCTCGCACTCGTTATGTCACTCCTCCCTCTCTTAGTTTTTCCCGTCTCATCTATCTCTGTTGCGCGTATCTCTCTGTTGCGCGTATCTCTCTGTTGCGCGTATCTCTCTGTTGCGCGTATCTCTGTACCCCGTCCTTTTCATTCCCTCCCCCTCTTTCTCCTGCCAAACACGTGTGTGTGTGTGTGTGTCTGTGTGTGTGTCTGTGTGTGTTTGTGTGTGTGTGTCTGTGTGTGTCAGTGTGTGTGCGTTTGCGAGAACTGTGTGAGTGTGTCCAATTGCCAGAGCAAGTCTGACTGAGGAAGTCTGACTGCAGTGGGAGACAGAGAGAGGGACTTCTAATCATTCTCTCTAATGAGTTGTTCCACCTCACAAAGCAAAATAAAGAGGATTTCAACTCCCACCATCTCAGATTGTTCTGAAATTGTTTCTGTTAGAAACAGATAAGATGCAACATGATTTTGTTGAAATATAATTTGATCTCTGAGAAATTAAGATAATTTATTGCACCCAAATTGGCCATTTTCATTTATAGGATTCGTATAATATTAAATGAATATAGTACCTAACTTCCGATTTGGACCAAACCTTTTTTTTTAAACAATGAGTAAGACATGAGGAGTACAAAGACATGGTCAAAATACACACATGGACCACCCACACCACACACCCTACTCCAATCCCTGCTTTCTATCACTCCCCCTCGTCTTTATCTCTCCATCTCTCCCCTTCTCCTCTTTATTTTGGCTCCTTCCTCAGACACTTCCTGTTGGTGGATGGAACGGGGGTGTATGTGTTCTCCTACGAGGGCCGTCTCATCTCCACGCCCAGATTCCCCGGCATGAGAACAGACATCCTCAACGCCCAGTCCGTTTCCCTTAGCAACGACACCATCGCTATCCGGGACAAGAGCGATGAGAAGGGTGAGTGGAACGCCAGTCGAGCTGTCCCTACACTACCACAATACAATACCAAACTTCATTGTCCACACAGCGGGGAGAGATTTGCGCTTGGCCTCTTCCCTCAAATGACATTTACAGCCGTTAAACACATTGAAACATCAGGAGCACTTTATCAACAAGAGGATTACACTTCACCAGGAGATAAAACGCTGGAGAAATAACTCTAGCAGGACTGGAACAATGACCGTTTGTAATCAGACTCTCTCTCTCCTTCCTCCCCTGCCTCTTTTCTTTTCCTTCAGTCATCTTTCTGTTTGATGCCCTGACGGGGAAAGCCCTGGGTGACGGGAAGCCCTTGACTCACAAGGTGGGTGATTCACCAACTAACACACACCAACAGTCAGTCACAGCACACACTACACTCTCCTGTTAGTGTGCACACACCGACCTGAGACGTGTCTACGTCTTAATCCCTACTGATACATTGAGCAACCTGTTAGGATTGGGGGAGGGTAAGCTGATCCTGGATCTGTGCCTCAGGGTAGCTGTGGGACAGTGTGAGAGTAAGTGTGGTGGGTTCCAGCGACACCAACAGGCCAGGGTGAAAAGGTCAGGGAGCCAAGGGGAGAAGGCAGAGAGAAGAATTAATGGTGTTGAGGAAAAAACAAGAAACTTGATAGTTAAGAGGGACACGTACAGATTGTGAGGAAACTGGAGTGAGTGCATGTGTGTGAGAAAGAGATGGAGGAAGAAGAGAAAGGGGGAGGGTTATGGAGTGAGAATAGGATTGAAAGTGATAAAGAGAGAGGGAGTGAATTAGAGAGGGAGAAAAGGAGGAGAAGTAGCCAGGATCAGTAGTTACTGTTTGTCAGCATGGCTGTCTCTGCCAGCACTCCACAGCTCCAAGACAGAGGAGCACTGCACTGAAGCCAGCTGGCTCTGACACACACACACACACACACACACACACACACACACACACACACACACATATATACAGTCACACACACACACACACACACACACACACACACACACACACACACACACACACACACACACACACACACACACACACACACACACACACACACTCCTGTTGGGGAGTATGGGCCAGGAGCTGTGGGGTCAGACTGCTGGCACCCCCCCACTTGCCTCCCCCATTTCTCCCTCCTGGCTCCTCTCTCCCTCTTACCTCTTTCCTCCACATCTTCCCTCTGAGTCGAGTCTCTTCCCTCTGATCTGGGCTCAATTGTTCCCTCCTAGTCCTCCTGTGTACTCAGGGCTGTACTGGGGACTAGAGAGTGTGGAGTAGGAGAGGAGGGGGCCTGTGATTTGGGTGATCATGTGTTGAGAAGAGATGTGTATCAAAAGACACTATTGTAAGTGTATGTGTTATGGGGACTGGTGGGGTTTGACACTGGTGGTTCAGTAAGCCCTGTTAATGTGAACCAGGTCTCTCCCACACAACGTTCTGCCTCCCATTTCACTGTGTGTGTGTGTGTGTGTGTGTGTGTGTGTGTGTGTGTGTGTGTGTGTGTGTGTGTGTGTGTGTGTGTGTGTGTGTGTGTGTGTGTGTGTGTGTGTGTGTGTGTGTGTGTGTGTGTGTGTGACTGTATGTGTGACTGTATGTGTGACTGTATGTATGTGTGACTGTATGTATGTGTGTGTGTTCCAGATGGAGGTGGTGGAGATAGCTCTGGACCAGTGTGGCCCGTCCAGCGATAGGAAGATTGCGGTCATAGACAAGAACCGTGACCTGTATCTGACCGCTGTCCATCGCCTCTACAGAGAACACAACATCTGCAAGATGGGTAGGGGAGGGGGGGAATAGATTTCAAGCTGCTTTGTGTTGTTAAGCACCTAAAGCCTACCAGATAGATAACGTCATCCTTCTTACCATAACCCACATGCACTATGGTCTACACACCATGTGTTAGAGGTTATAGTTAGTTATTCTGAGTGTTGTCAATAAGACGATGTTGTCTATCTCTATTCTGTCCTATAGGCACTATGGTCCACACTATGGCCTGGAACGACTCTGCTAACATCCTGTGTGGTATTCAGGACACACAGTTCACCGTGTGGCACTATCCCAGTGCTGTCTTCACTGACAAGGACCTGCTGCCTAAAACACTCTACATGAAGGACGCCAGGTAACGTGCACGCAAACACACACACACAAAACACTTCCCCATTATCGGCAATAAAAGGTCATGGATCGTCTTCATGTCAGATGTGTTCATGTTGTGTAAAAGCCGTTGATGAATCACTGAAGAGATTCCTGAGTGGCTGCCCTTAGGCTCAGTGGCTGTCTGTACATAATGTATTTATATGTCTATCTGTCCCCCTCCACAGTGAGTTCAGCCGTGCGCCCCACATCCTGAACTACGTGGGGACCCAGGTGACGGTGCGTTGCTGTGACGGCTCGTTGGTGTACAGCAGCGTGTCTCCCTACCCTGCCCTGCTGCACGAGTACAGCGCCTCCTCTCGCTGGGAGGACGCACTGCGCCTCTGCCGCTTTGCCAAGGTAACACACACCTGACAGGAGTGGCAACTGATAGGGGACATTCCCTGGTGACTCCCTGGTCCTGTGTAGCACAGAGCACACATCATATTCAACTCCAAATTTTGTACAAAACACATCTTAAAAAAACTCTTGACATTATGCTGAAAATGGAATAATGGTCTGGAATATGCCAGTGTCAAGCAATGTGTAACACCAGGCCTGCTGTCTCCCTGGCCCTGCTCCTACCCTACCCAGGAGAGGGGGCTGATCTGTGCCCTGAGCCCTTCTCTTAAAGCCAGTTATTTAGAATAAATGGTGTAATTAGCGGCCTGTAATTGCTAGCACATTGTGGGCTGAAGCAGAGCAGTGCAGGGCAAGAGGGACCAGAGAACCAGAGCCCGGGTCCCAGGGGAAACACTCAACCCCGAGAGGGGCCACAGGTCTGGGTCCTGGGGGGGTTGGTGATAGGGGGGTTAGGGGCCTGAGGGAATATTGAATGGGATTCCTCCAGGGTTCTAGTGTTCTGATAGACCTTATGGCTTCCCCCCATTATAGCGTGGGAACAACAGTCAGCGTGGGGACTCACTGCCACTCTTTGACATTGGGATGTGTGTGTGTTTGTCTCAATGTCTTGTCTCAGTGTCGGTGTGTCAAATTTCTGTACTCATGTCTGTCTGATTGTTTCATGTCTTTGTCCGTGATGTTCCTCTGTTGGTGTCTCGCACCCCCTCACTGAGTCTCTGTGTACTAGACCTCTGAGGAAGAGGTGAGTCTCTCTCTCGTTCATTTACATCTTTCCACGTCTCCCTTTTACCCCTGTTCTCGTCTTTGTCAATCTCCTCTTGTCTTCTTCCTCTTCCTCCTATCCCTTACTTTAGTTCTGGTTTCTCTCCTCATCTGCCACCGTATACAGTATGGACCATATACACACATGAAGATATTGACTGGATACTTCAAGAGAACGTAGTCCTTCAGTGTGTGTTTGTTGGTTGGGGTTGATGTCTGTGTGCGTGCCATGAATGAGTGTGTGTGCCCACTGCCCATGTGTGTTTACTTTCTGGTTGGTGTGTGTTTGTCTGTAAGATGGTGTATGTAAATGACGTGTCCTGCAGCCCTGGGCCTTGGCATGGTGAAGGGTCCATGACGGAGCCACTGGAGTGGAGCTTTTAACGAGACACGGCCAGCAGCTTTTAATTAGTTTCTAATTAGCTTGGGTGACACCATTTACCGTATTTAACCTCCCCAACACACACACACACACACACACACACACACACACACACGCAGCCAATCCCTGAACCCCAACCCCAGTGAGAGCCTTCACAGTGTGCGCTGCATGGGTTATGATGCAATAACCACAACCCTGGAGAAGGATGGCTAGAGGGGACAGGGGAGGGGAGAGGGGGGGTGAAGTGGGTAAATGCAATACTTTTAGAAAGTATTCATACCCCATAACTTATTCCACATTTTGTTGTTACATCCTGTATTAAACATGTATGTAATTGTTTTGTTTTTCTCACCAATCTACACACAATATCCCAGAATGGCAAAGTGTTTTTTTGTTGTGTGCAAATGTATTGAAAATGAAAAGCATAAATATCTAATTTACATAAGTATTCACACCACTGAGCCAGTACATGTTACAATCAACTTTGTCTTTCTGGGTAAGAAAAGTATTTCTGGGTAAGAAAAGTCTTTCTGGGTAAGTCTCTTAGAGCTTTGCACTTCTGGATTGTACAATATTAAAAAAATAATAATAATAATTCTTCAAATTCTGTCAAGTTGGTTGTTGATCGTTGCTGGTCACCCATTTTCAAGTCTTGCCTTAGCTTTTCATGCTGATTTAAGACAACTGTAACTAAGCCACTCAGGAACATTGTTTTGTCTTGGTAAGCAACTCCAGTGTAGATGTGGCCTTGTGTTGAGGTTATTGTCCTGCTGAAAGGTGAATTAGTCTCCCAGTATCTGATGGAAAGCAGACTGAACCAGGTTTTCCTCTAGGATTTTGCCTGTGATTAGCTCTATTATGTTTCCTTTTATCCTAAAAAAAACCTCTAGTCCTTGCCGTAACCCATAACATCACTATGCTTAAAAATGTGAAGAGTGGTACTCAGTGATGAGTTGTATTGAATTTGCTCCAAATAACGCTTTGTATTCAGAACTTAAAGTTCATTTCTTTGTCACATTTTTTGCAGTTTTAATTTATTACCTTGTTGCAAACAGGATGCATGTTTTGAAATATTGTTATTCTGTACAGGCTTCCTTATTTCCACTCTGTCAATTAGGTTAGTATTTTGGAGTAACTACAATGTTGTTGATCCATCCTCAGTTTTCTTCTATCACAGCTATTAAACTCTGTAACTGTTTTAAAGTCACCATTGGCCTCATGGTGAAATCCCTGAGGGGTTTTCCTTCCTCTCTGGCAACTGAGTTAGGAAGGACACCTGTACCTTTGCAGTGACTGGGTGTATTGACACAACATCCAAAGTGTAATGAATAACTTCACCATGATCAAAGGGATATTTAATGTCTGCTTTTTGTTTATTTTTACCCATCTACCAATATGTGCCCTTTGCGAGGCATTGGAAAATGTCCTTGGTCTTTGTGGTTGAATCTCTGTTTGAAATTCACTGCTTGACTGCGGGACTTTACAATTATCTGTATGTGTGAGGTACAGAGATGAGGTAGTCATTCAGAAATCATGTTAAACACTATTATTGCACACAGAGTCCATGAAACTTATTATGTGACTTGTTAAGCAAATTTTTACTCCTGAACTTATTTAGGGTTGCCATAACAAAGGGTTGAATTCTTATTGAGTCAGGACATTTCAACTTTACATTTTTTATACATTTGTAAAAATGTCTAATAACATAATTCCACTTTGACATTATGGGATATTGTGTGTAGGCCAGGGAATCCAAATGTAATCCATTTTAAACACAACAAAATGTGGAAAAAGTCAAGGGGTGTGAAAACTTCCTGAAGGCACTGTATGGAAGAAGGAGCGTCACCCCTTTTAATAGCCACCCCTCCTCCTTTCTCCCCCCATTTCTGGTAAGGGTTTGGTCTTTCGTGGCCGTGTGGTTTTTCCCGGAGTGGGAGGAGTTTTGTGGGGAAATCCTGTTAGCCAGGTATGGAGGATTAGCCCGTTGTGGATACTTTCATGGCACTGAATTGTTGTTAACAGACACGCGTATACACACACACTTGCGTAAAGATTGACACAAGCATGCACACATGCTTAAACACACACACAGATACACACATGCTGATAGGCCTGTACACAAACAACCATGCTGTACACAGTCACACAAACATGGGCAGCCCAGCAGTGTGACTAAATCCCAAGGCAGGCTCTAACAGTGAGCCAACACCACAATGGACCACATCGCTCCTCTGATTGGAGGAAACTGTCCCATCTCTCTCTGACCAGCATTTAGTGGCTTTAGCAAAGGATGATTTTGTTGTTGTTGTCTTCACGGTTTTATGACCAATGTTTGTCTTAATGAAGGATTCAGATGAGATGACAGGATGCATGAGGATGTTGTTCTGGGCTTTGCTTTCAGCGATACTGTTGAGTGTGACTGTAAGAGTGAATGGGAGTAACATTATGTCTGTGTGCGTCTAAGTACATCTGCGTGTCCTGAATGAGTATGATATCAGAATCACACACTGAAGTCAGATTACAGGGTGTGTGTGAGTGTGTTCTGTCACACTAACGAGGCCTGTGTTGTGAGGATGAGCAGACTGGTAATGGGAAGTGTGTCCCTGTAGTGACGCCAGTGCAATGTCCCTCCTGTCTCTCTAATAACACACAGCCCTCTTCTCTCTCAGTGCCCTGTCCCTTTAATGACCTAGGGGAGCAGGGCTAGACTAGCCCCGCTATGCAGGGCCTGTGGTCAGGGCTGGGCCACACGCTACGCCCCGGCGCCACCACCAGACTGTCAGGCTGAACAGCAGTTCCACCCCACCACCCCATATACCCTTGCTCTATGGCACTTTTTAAAATATATTTAACCCTTATTTTACCAGGCTAGTGTGTGTGTGTGTGCTCGTGTTTATTTATGCTAAGACGATGTGTGTATGGCAAATGTAATTTCCTATTTTCTTAATGTCTGTCTTCGTTCCTATAGGACCAGTCACTGTGGGCATGTCTCGCTGGCATGGCAATGGCCAATAGGGAGTTGACGACAGCAGAGGTGGCCTACGCTGCCATTGGAGAGGTAATCCATCAATCACTCAAATCTCACTCTCTTTCCTTTTCTCCTCCACATGTATACAGGAATGGAAGTAAATGTAATTCTGTTTTTCCATATTTCTCTCCCCTCTGTCGCTCTCTCCAGGTGGATAAGGTGCAGTATATTAACTCTATAAAGGATCTGCCATCTAAGGAATCTTCAGTGGCCCACATGTTACTGTTCAGTGGTCATGTCCAGGAGGCTGAGGCCACTCTGCTACAGGCTGGCCTGGTCTACCAAACCATACAGGTCCACATCAACCTCTACAACTGGGACAGGTCTGTTTGTCTCTGAATGTCTGTCTGTCTGACTTGTCTTTCTGCCCGTCTGTCTATGTATACTTACATATGTGTCATCTGCCCTCAGGGCGTTGGAGCTGGCAGTAAAACATAAGACCCATGTGGACACAGTGCTGGCCTACAGACTCAAGTTCCTGCAGGACTTTAGCAAGAAAGAGACCAACAAGAGGTTCATGCAGTACGCTGACGGGGTAGGATATGCCATTGCTTTTGATATAGTGACCACTGAGCAGCAGTAGTTGTAAAGACTTCTTCTCTTCGAACCCAGACAGTATTTTGTTACAAGATGCAATGTGCCCTTTCTGTCATACTATGCCTCATTAGACTGACCCACTTCTCTATTCTCTCTCTCCATCAGGTGGAGGTGGACTGGGAGAAGATCCAGGCAAAGGTAGAGATGGAGCTGGTTAAGGAGAGAGAGAAGGCTGCCACCACCTCTGTCAGGAGCAGCCTGGCCTCCCGACGCTGAGCCTCAACCCTACACCTCTGACTTCATCCAGGGACCAATTGTACATAATATTTTCAAATGGTCATTTATCAAACATGGTTAGTGTTATTTTTGTGTTTGTGTATTTTTATATTGATATTTCTTTTCTTCAATGAACTTACTAGTTATTCTCTGAGAATGTACATATGTGGATGTTTAATAAATACATATTTATCAGATCGGTCAACTCTCCTGACATATTTCTATCTCCTCAACTGCTATTTCAATTCAATGCAGTCAGCCCCAGGCCAGTCCATTTTAACTAGTAATCATAGATGTTTAGTGTGTGTTTGTGTTAAGTATTACAGCTTTAACGAATATTCTCTGGCGGTGTGAAACTGCTTGTCAAGCAGCATCCTCCCCTGACAGAGGTCCAGCCCATCATTATGCCATTAGACCCTATCTATCTCCACTCCCAGCACGCACTCTACCCCAGCACGCACTCTACCCCACTCTACCCCAGCACGCACTCTACCCCACTCTACCCCAGCGCACACTCTACCCCACTCTACCCCAGTGCGCACGCACTCTACCCCAACGCGCACTCTACCCCAACGCGCACGCACTCACTCTACCCCAGCACGAACGCACTCTATCCCAGCGCGCACGCACTCTACCCCAGCGCGCACGCACTCTACCCCAGCGCGCACGCACTCTACCCCAACGCGCACTCTACCCCAACGCGCACTCTACCCCAGCGCGCACTCTACCCCAACACCGCCCCAGCAGGGAAGCCAGGAGCATCAGGATGGATTCCTGATTACAGAGCAAGACTGAATCATTAAGTTCAGCCTCTCTGACACCCCCTTCTCTTCATGTCCTCTTGGTCTCTCTTGCTCTCTGTTTTTCCATGCTATAAACTCCTGGTCACTCAGGTATTATCAGAAGTACAGGCTAGAATGACCTCCCTCCATCCTTCCCCAGATAACTGGCCGTTCTTGTCTAGAGTAAAGTTAGAGGGGGACGGGTAGCTATGATGCCAGTGGTAGTGTGGAAGCTCTCCAGTCATCTCTGACCCAAGAGGAGCAGCACTCTGTATCAGCCAGGTGTTACCACCAGAATACACACACCTCAACGCACGTGTTCCCTGAACTCTTACACAGGTATGATCAGACACACAGCACACAGGTAAAACACACAGACACTTCAACAAATACATACAGACCTAAAACACACACCCAGTCATACACACGGACTTGAAAACCCCATGTCCAAACCAAGCTGCTACTACTAAAGCTCAGACACTGACGGAGCATAATGTAGGATTTATCAGGAGCTTAATGCACATTGATCTGGCCTTGGTTTCTCTGCTTTTTTTTACCCACTAAGGCATTGAATAACTGCTCCATTGGCATAATCTGTTGTTAGATACCCAGAATTACCGTATATTGTCTACTTTTCTCACTTTCAGGTTGGGCTGTTATAAACACCCCATAACAATGGTCTGGGTTTCCAAAACATCCCAAACATTTCAATACTTATGAGGTGTCTTGTCATGATTGTGGACACAACTACACAATACTTTTACCTCAAGCCAGAGCAATGTACTCTAACCAGTACCCCATGGGCTCTGGTGCCACTAAGTTAAATATGGTGGCAGCAAGTCATCTCTGCAACCTGTCTCGTTATTGTGTTCAGATCCCCATTGAGGTACTCCTCAAAGTGCAGAATTTTAGAGTTTTACTCCATCTGATTAAACATTAATGCTGGAATTTCTAGAGGATTGGAGCGTGCCCTAGGCCCCTGAACCCACAGCCTGAGTGCAGAGGACTTGTAGAGTCTGCCTCCACTGCAGAGAGAGAGCGAGTGCCTCAGAGCCAAAGAGGCAAAAATGTGATCTCTACTGTTAAATCACAAATTCCAGTAATGCCATATCTGTATTGTGTCACTAAAACGTACTGTGATGTGTAATGTGTCTGCAGCTTGTGTCATTCCCTCCATCCATCCATCAGTGGATTTAATGCTTTTTTGTGTGTATCCACCAATTTCCTCTGAAGGAAATCCATCAGTGTCCAACACAATAGGCCGACCCTGTCTGGGCGGTATAGGATTACGCTACAGTCAGACAAACTAGCTTTCCCATTATGGTGATCCATAACGGTCATGGCCAGAATCCCTGTTGAAAATGATGGAATTATTGAGACAAGGAAGTCTGGCTGAAGCGCATACAGTATTTAACATACAGTACAAGTGTGCTGACATCGCTCCTATAACCCAAACTCCTAACGAGTATCCTTTAGTTTCTCATTGCTTGTCCA
This sequence comes from Oncorhynchus clarkii lewisi, assembly GCF_045791955.1. Classification (NCBI taxonomy): domain Eukaryota; kingdom Metazoa; phylum Chordata; class Actinopteri; order Salmoniformes; family Salmonidae; genus Oncorhynchus; species Oncorhynchus clarkii. The sequence continues at coordinate 15,110,566 of NC_092173.1, read as the reverse complement.
CTCTTATGCACTTCAGATAAACCAGTTAGCTCAAGTGATTGGGCTCTTGGAGGGTTGGTGCATCTCAACGGCCCACTGTTCCACAGAAAGACTAATGATAAATGTTCTCGCCCATCCTACTCTGGATCGGCTATCTGAGTCTGCAGCTCCAGCTGCCAGCCTCTTTATTTACTGCTGTCTATTCAATACTTCTGTATTGTCTATCAGTCATCTTCCTGCCTGTTTACATGCAGGGCATGCCTGCATTAAAGTGCTCTAATGCTGATGATGTCGATAGTTTTGTCATTCATCTATGGCCACTACATCAAAGACAAACTATCAGAGCTGGTCTCTGCTCACTGATCACTACATGGTAACTCAACCTTGGACCAGTGTTTAGGGACATCATCTCTCAGAGAGGAGGGAGGGATGAGATGTGTTCATGCTGCAGAATGTGTGAGCTGAGCTCTCTGATACATTGGATAAAAGAACTTGCTGATGTAACAAAATGTGAGGCATAGCCTGTATAGGTGTGTTGGAGAGAGTGTTTGTTTTCATACCATGGTGTGACTATTACTTTTGAATCCCCACTAGGCCACTGCAAACTGCACTAGGTGATTCTCCTAGACCCTGCCCATGACCCCACTCTCTTAGGGTGTCGCAGGGAGAATTAGGATATGAAGGGAAAATTCACACATGAATATTAATAATACACAGTTGTATATGTGTGAAATAGGACAAGTATAAGCACCCACACATTTCTAGGCTGTAGATATAACAATGAATAGAAGTCTTTCAGGCCCAGCAGAATCAAAAACTCATTCTCTGCCTGTTCATCTCTTTTAAAAAAAAATGAAAATAAAGAATAAGATGGAGAAAGCCAACTGTCTCACGGTGCCTTTGGAAATTGAACCGTTGAAGCGAAACTTCAAGTGATTGTACCGGCGCCAAATGTGCAGCCTGTCAATACACAAAAGAGCGCAAATTTCACCAACCATCTCCTTTTTATTATCTAATTTTCTCATACCAGGTCTTAATTTGCATACAAAAGGGGAATCATCTGCCCAATCGTATAAAACTCTCGTCATTGACCAAATTGCCAGTTCTTATTATTTTCAGCATTAATTGCTACAAATTGGAATTACACTTAAGTTATTATATAGCATGTAAGTCTCTCCTTTAGTTCATACTAAAATAAAAATGATTTCATTTTATAGTCCATCACATTGTCAGACAGAATTCTGTGAGGCGCTTGTGTTGTGTCCTGAAGTGCCCTGTTGCTCTTCTCTGGGTATCGGTCCTCCCCTCGTCCCTCCGTCCGCAGCAGGCTCCTCCGAACTGAGCAGTAAATTATCATCCGACCGGTCTCTGTGCACCTGCTGCATGGTCTCCTCATAGGTCGGCAGGTACTTCACCTCGTCATATGCGGGGAGCAGCACTGGCGAGGTGAAGTCCCCAAAACTGTATTCGGGGTACCGGTCCAGTAGGGTGTCCTGGGACGCGGTTGCGTGTCCGTGGAAGAGGGAGGGCTCCTCGGGGTGGAGGTGACCGCGCGGCCGCGGGCAGATGATGCGCTGAATGAAGTAGCCCATTGCGAAGAGGAGCAGCAGGATCAGGATGCCCGATAGCTTGCGCGTCACCCAGCCCACGTTGTCAAAGAATATATGCAGCGGGATCTTGCAGCAGCGCACCGCGGAGCTCGTGGTACTGTTGCCCGTAACGGTAGGGGGGCAGCACTGCTGGCCCTCGACGCACTGGGCCTCTCCACAGCTGCGGAGCAAGTGGCAGGAGGAAATCATGACCGCGGACAGAAAGGTGACGCTGCACATGCACGTCCTGCTGCTGGTGGATAGACGAAACATGATTTAAATATACTATTCGGTTCGTCAGGTTAGGATAGACCTGTGCGCGTGCGTCCCCGCCGTCGGGTTTCTCTTTTGGTGAGAAAGAGTGCACAGCAGTTTTAGCTACTACGTCTGCTGCCTGTTTGTTCCAATCCTCTTCCTTCATCTGCTCTCCGGAGAAGGCTACTGCAGAGTAAGGATAGTCACCCGCTCCCCCGGTTCTGCGAGTGAGATGAGTATCCTCTTCTACCGTTTGTCAGAGCGCGGGAGAAGACCCTCAGTAAAAAAAAAAAACGTATTTTCCAGACGTTGAAGTCAGGTGGATTTTAGGTGCTGAATGAAAGGTGAAAATACGTTTTTCCGGACGTCGAGAATATGTATTTTACAGTTCTTAAGAAAAAGTATTTTATAGACGTTGAAATCAGGTGCGTTTCAAGTGCTGTAAGGAAAGGTGAAAATATGTATTTTTGGTATTTTCCGCATGTCAATATGTATTTTTCGGATTTTATATCAGTAAAAATATGTATTTTTCAGTCATTGATTCTATATCCAAATGTCAACTGCACATACAGTGTATTCGGAAAGTATTCAGACCCCTTGACTTTTTCCATATTTTGTTACTTTACAGCCTTATTCTAAATGTATTAAATAAATAAAACATGCTCATCAATCTACACATAATACCCCATAATGACAAAGTGAAAACAGGTTTTTAGAATGGTTGCAAATGTATTAAATGTAAAAAACAGAAATACCTTATTCAGACCATTTGCTATGAGACTCGAAATATACCTCAGGTGCATCCTGTTTCCATTGATCATCCTTGAGATGTTCAACAACTTGATTGGAGTCCACCTGTGGTAAATTCAGTTGATTGGACATGATTTGGAAAGGCACACAAATCAAATAAAATTTTATTGGTCACATACACATGGTTAGCAGATGTTATTGCAGTGTAGTGAAATGCTTGGCTTCTAGTTTCTGACAGTGCAGTAAAATCTAACAAGTAATCTAACAATTCCACAACAACTACCTAATACACACACTTAAGTAAAGGGATGGATTAAGAATATGTACATATAAATATATGGATGAGCAACGACCGACCAGCATAGGCAAGATGCAATAGATGGTATAAAATACAATATATACTTACGAGATGAGTAATGCAAGATATGGAAACATCCTTATTAAAGTGGCATTAATAAAGTGAGAGTGAACCATTTGTTAGATTGGCCAACGATTTCAGGTCTGTATGTATGTTTAACAGTCTGATAGAAGCTTTTTTCAGTCTCTCGGTCCCTGCTTTGATGCACCTGTACTGACTTCGCCTTCAGGGTGGTAGCGGGGTGAACAGGCAGTGGCTCAGGTGGTTGTTGTCCTTGATTATCTTTTTGGCCTTCCTGTGACATTGGGTGCTGTAGGTGTCCTGGAGGGCAGGTAGTTTGCCCCCGGTGATGCATTGTGCAGACCGCACCACCATCTGGAGAGCCCTGAGGTTGTGGGCGGTGCAGTTGCCGTACCAGGCAGTGATACAGCCCGACAGGATGCCCTCAATTGTGCATCTGTAAAAGTTTGTGAGGGTTTTAGGTGACAAGCCAAATTTCTTCAGCCTCCTGAGGTTGAAGAGGCGCTGTTGCGCCTTCTTCACCATACTGTCCGTGTGGGTGGACCATTTCAGTTTGTCCCTCATGTCTATGCAGGGGAACTTAAAACTTTCCATCTTCTCCACTGCTGTCCCATCGATGTGCTGCTGTTTCCTGAAGTCCACAATCATCTCCTTTGTTTTCTGGACGTTGAGTGAGAGGTTGTTTTCCTGACACCACACTCAGAGTGCCCTCACCTCCTCCCTATAGGTTGTCTCATCGTTGTTGGAGATCAAGCCTACTACTGTTGTGACATCTGCAAACTTGATGATCGAGTTGGAGGCGTGCATGGTCACGGAGTCATGGGTGAAAAGGGAGTACAGGAGGGGGCTGAGCACGCACCCTTGTGGGGCCCCTGTATTGAGGATCAGCGATGTGGATATGTTGTTTCCTACCTTCACCACCTGGGGGCGGCCCGTCAGGAAGCCCAGGACCCAATCGCACAAGGCGGGATTGAAACCCAGGGCCTCAAGCTTAATGATGAACTTGGAGGGTACTATGGTGTTGAATGCTGACCTATGGTCAATGAACAGCATTCTTACATACATTTGAGGTCGGAAGTTTACATACACCTGAGCCAAATACATTTAAACTAACTTGGGTTAAACATTTCGGGTAGCCTCCTGACAGAGATTGTGTAACTGAGTCAGGTTTGTAGGCCTCCTTTCTCGCACAAGCTTTTTCAGTTCTGCCCACAAGTTTTCTATAGGATTGAGGTCGGGGCTTTGTGATGGGCACTCCAATACCTTGACTTTGTTGTCCTTAAGCCATTTTGCCACAACTTCTGAAGAATGCTTGGGGTCATTGTCCATTTGGAAGACCCATTTGCAACCAAGCTTTAACTTCCTGACTGATGTCTTTAGATGTTTCTTCAATACATCCACATACTTTTGCTTCCTCATGATGCCATCTATTTTGTGAAGTGCACAAGTCTCTCCTGCAGCAAAGCACCCCCAGAACATGATGCTGCCACCCCCGTGCTTCACGGTTGGGATGGTATTCTTCGGCTTGCAAGCATCCCCCGTTTTCTTCCAAACATAACGATGGTCCTTATGGCCAAACAGTTCTATTTTTGTTTCATCAGACTAGAGGTCATTTATCCAAAAAGTACTATCTTTCTTCCCATATGCAGTTGCAAACCTTAGTCTGGCTTTTTTTATGGCAGTTTTGGAACAGTGGCTTCTGCCTTGCTGAGCGGCCTTTCAGGTTATGTTAATATAGGACTTGTTTTACTGTGGATATATGTACTTTTGTACCTGTTTCCTCCAGCATCTTCATAAGGTCCTTTGCTGTTGTTCTGGAATTGATTTGCACTTTTCGCACCAAAGTGCTTTCATCTCTATCAGACAGAATGTGTCTCCTTCCTGAGCAGAATGACAGCTGCATGGTCCCATGGTGTTTATACTTGTGTACTATTGTTTGTACAGATGAACGTGGTACCTTCAGGCGTTTGGAAATTGCTCCCAAGGATGAACCAGACTTGTGGAGGTCTACAATGGTTTTTCTGAGGTCTTGGCTGTTTTCTTTTAATTTTCCCATGATGTCAAGCAAAGATGCACTGAGTTTGAAGGTAGGCCTTGAAATACATCTACAGGTAAACCTCCAATTGACTCAAATTATGTCAATTAGCCTATCAGAAGTTTCTAAAGCCATGATGCCATTTTCTGGAATTTTCCAAGCTGTTTAAAGGCACAGTCAACTTAGTGTATGTAAACTTCTGACCCACTGGAATTGTGAAACAGTGAATTATAAGTGAAATAATCTGTCTGGAAACAATTGTTGAAAATATTGCTTGTGTCATGCACAAAGTAGATGTCCTAACCGACTTGCCAAAACTATAGTTTGTTAACAAGAAATTTGTGGAATGTTTGAAAAACGAGTTTTAATGACTCCAACCTAAGTGTTTGTAAACTTCCAACTTCAACTGTAGGTATTTCTCTTGTCCAGATGGGATAGGGCAGTGTGCAGTGTGATGGCGATGGCATCGTCTGTGGACCTATTGGGGCGGTATGCAAATTGCAATGGGTATAGGGTGACAGGTAAGGTGGAGGTTACATGATCCTTGACTAGTCTCTCAAAGCACGTCATGATGACAGAAGTGAGTGCTTTGGGGCAATAGTCATTCAGTTCAGTTACCTTTGCCTTCTTGGGTACAGGAACAATGGTGGCCATCTTGAAACATGTGGGGACAGCAGACTCGGATAAGGAGAGTTTGAATATGTCCGTAAACACACCAGCCAGCTGGTCTGCACATGCTCTGAGGATGCATCTATGGATGCTGCCAGGGCCGGCAGCCTTGCAGGGTCTAACAAGTTTAAATGCCTTACTCACATCAGCCACTGAGAAGGAGATCCCACAGTCCTTAGTAGCGGGCCATGTCGGTGGCACTGTGTTATCCTCAAAGCAGGCGAAGAAGGTGTTTAGCTCGTCCGGAAGCAAGACGTCAGTGTCCGCGACGTGGCTGATTTTCCCTTTGTAGTCCATGATTGTCTGTAGACCCTTCCACATACGTCTCGTGTCTGAGCCGTTGAATTGCGACTTGTCAGGAGAATTTTAAATTCCAATGATAATTACTAATTACTAACAATCAATAGCTTTGACTAATCCCCAAGGTTTGTAAGATCATGGGTATAATAATAATTAGTCAAAGACTCAGCTTATGCAAAAGGCTAGTACAGCTTATTCAGAGAACGTTCTGCAGTCCACAATACAAAGACATCCATTTTATAGCGCCGCACATACTTCCACACAAACAGTAGGTATACTTCCACACAAACAGTAGATATACTTCCACACAAACAGTAGGTATCCTGCGCACATACTGTCTCCATACCCAGCCAAAATAGATTACAGAGACCGTGAGAAGAACTCCCCGTCCTCCCCCAAGATTGGGGAGGCCGTGAGACCAAATCTCTCAGTTGCCCCTAGCCAAGGTCGGCACCGAATTTTGCTCAGACAGTCTGTGTTTAAGATACTGTAGAGACATATTGTTTTACTGACTAAAACTACACACCTCATTAATTATAACTTTATGATTCTAATCAATTTCATACAATGATATGGTTTCAGGGTGGAGTATTCTAATCATTCATTTAAACATATAAATCCCATTAACACGACTCCACTTTGTCTCTGTACTGACATTTTGCCTGTTTTATTGCATTATGGAGGGAATAACTACACTGTTTGTATTCGGCCATAATCCCAGTCACCTTGCCATGGTTAAATGTGGTGGTTCACACTTTCAGTTTTGCGCACATGCTGTCATCTATCCACGGTTTCTAGTTTGGGTAGGTTTTAATAGTCACAGTGGGTACAACATCTCCTATACGCTCCCTCGTGAACTTAGTCACCGTATCCATGTTTTCGTCAACGTTATTCTCAGTGGCTACCCGGAACATATCCCAGTCCGCGTGATCAAAACAATCATGGATTCCGATCGGTCAGACCAGCATTGAATAGACCTTACACGGGTACTTCCTGTTTGAGTTTCTGCCTATAGGAAGGGAGAAGCAAAATGGAATTGTGATCAGATTAGCCAAAGGGAGGGCGGGGGAGGATGTTGTCGGCATTTCAAAAGGTTAAGTAGCAGTGGTCCAATGTTTTTCCCGCGTGAGTACTACAGTCAATGTGTTGATAGAACTTCGGTAGTGTTTTCCTAAAATATGCTTTGTTAAAATCCCTAGCTACAATAAATGCGGCCTCAGGATTTGTGGTTTCAAGTTGGCAAAAAGTCCAGTGTAGTTCTTTGACGGCCATCGTGGTATCGGCCTGAGGGGGAATATATATATATTAACTTCCGTGACGCATATAAGGCCCTCCCACGCCCTCCTTTCTGAAAAGCTGACCACGACTCCATTTTGTTGCTTCCAGCCTATAGACAGAAACTAAAACAGGAAGCTCCCGCGCTCAGGTCTGTTCAACGCTGGTCTGACCAATCGGATTCCACGCTTCAAGATTGCTTCAATTACGTGGACTGGGATACGTTCCACATTGGGGTGAACAACAACATTGATGAATACGCTGATTCGGTGAGCGGGTTTATTAGCAAGTGCATCGGCGATGTCGTACCCACAGCGTCTATTAAAACATTCCCAAACCAGAAACCGTGGATTCACACTGCACACTGCCCTAACCCATCTGGACAAATCAAATCAAATCAAATTTTATTTGTCACATACACATGGTTAGCAGATGTTAATGCGAGTGTAGCGAAATGCTTGTGCTTCTAGTTCCGATAATGCAGTAATAACAAGTAATCTAACTAACAATTCCAAAACTACTGTCTTGTACACAGTGTAAGGGGATAAAGAATATGTACATAAGGATATATGAATGAGTGATGGTACAGAGCAGCATAGGCAAGATACAGTAGATGGTATCGAGTACAGTATGTACAAATGAGATGAGTATGTAAACAAAGTGGCATAGTTTAAAGTGGCTAGTGATACATGTATTACATAAGGATACAGTCGATGATATAGAGTACAGTATATACGTATGCATATGAGATGAATAATGTAGGGTAAGTAACATTATATAAGGTAGCATTGTTTAAAGTGGCTAGTGATATATTTACATCATTTCCCATCAATTCCCATTATTAAAGTGGCTGGAGTTGAGTCAGTGTCAGTGTGTTGGCAGCAGCCACTCAGTGTTAGTGGTGGCTGTTTAACAGTCTGATGGCCTTGAGATAGAAGCTGTTTTTCAGTCTCTCGGTCCCAGCTTTGATGCACCTGTACTGACCTCGCCTTCTGGATGATAGCGGGGTGAACAGGCAGTGGCTCGGGTGATTGATGTCCTTGATGATCTTTATGGCCTTCCTGTGACATCGGGTGGTGTAGGTGTCCTGGAGGGCAGGTAGTTTGCCCCCGGTGATGCGTTCTGCAGACCTCACTACCCTCTGGAGAGCCTTACGGTTGAGGGCGGTGCAGTTGCCATACCAGGCGGTGATACAGCCCGCCAGGATGCTCTCGATTGTGCATCTGTAGAAGTTTGTGAGTGCTTTTGGTGACAAGCCGAATTTCTTCAGCCTCCTGAGGTTGAAGAGGCGCTGCTGCGCCTTCTTCACGATGCTGTCTGTGTGAGTGGACCAATTCAGTTTGTTTGTGATGTGTATGCCGAGGAACTTAAAACTTGCTACCCTCTCCACTACTGTTCCATCGATGTGGATAGGGGGGTGTTCCCTCTGCTGTTTCCTGAAGTCCACAATCATCTCCTTAGTTTTGTTGACGTTGAGTGTGAGGTTATTTTCCTGACACCACACTCCGAGGGCCCTCACCTCCTCCCTGTAGGCCGTCTCGTCGTTGTTGGTAATCAAGCCTACCACTGTTGTGTCGTCCGCAAACTTGATGATTGAGTTGGAGGCGTGCGTGGCCACGCAGTCGTGGGTGAACAGGGAGTACAGGAGAGGGCTCAGAACGCACCCTTGTGGGGCCCCAGTGTTGAGGATCAGCGGGGAGGAGATGTTGTTGCCTACCCTCACCACCTGGGGGCGGCCCGTCAGGAAGTCCAGTACCCAGTTGCACAGGGCGGGGTCGAGACCCAGGGTCTCGAGCTTGATGACGAGCTTGGAGGGTACTATGGTGTTGAATGCCGAGCTGTAGTCGATGAACAGCATTCTCACATAGGTATTCCTCTTGTCCAGATGGGTTAGGGCAGTGTGCAGTGTGGTTGAGATTGCATCGTCTGTGGACCTATTTGGGCGGTAAGCAAATTGGAGTGGGTCTAGGGTGTCAGGTAGGGTGGAGGTGATATGGTCCTTGACTAGTCTCTCAAAACACTTCATGATGACGGATGTGAGTGCTACGGGGCGGTAGTCGTTTAGCTCAGTTACCTTAGCTTTCTTGGGAACAGGAACAATGGTGGCCCTCTTGAAGCATGTGGGAACAGCAGACTGGTATAGGGATTGATTGAATATGTCCGTAAACACACCGGCCAGCTGGTCTGCGCATGCTCTGAGGGCGCGGCTGGGGATGCCGTCTGGGCCTGCAGCCTTGCGAGGGTTAACACGTTTAAATGTCTTACTCACCTCGGCTGCAGTGAAGGAGAGACCGCATGTTTTCGTTGCAGGCCGTGTCAGTGGCACTGTATTGTCCTCAAAGCGGGCAAAAAAGTTATTTAGTCTGCCTGGGAGCAAGACATCCTGGTCCGTGACTGGGCTGGATTTCTTCCTGTAGTCCGTGATTGACTGTAGACCCTGCCACATGCCTCTTGTGTCTGAGCCGTTGAATTGAGATTCTACTTTGTCTCTGTACTGGCGCTTAGCTTGTTTGATAGCCTTGCGGAGGGAATAGCTGCACTGTTTGTATTCGTTCATGTTACCAGACACCTTGCCCTGATTAAAAGCAGTGGTTCGCGCTTTCAGTTTCACACGAATGCTGCCATCAATCCACGGTTTCTGGTTAGGGAATGTTTTAATCGTTGCTATGGGAACGACATCTTCAACGCACGTTCTAATGAACTCGCACACCGAATCAGCGTATTCGTCAATGTTGTTATCTGACGCAATACGAAACATCTCCCAGTCCACGTGATGGAAGCAGTCTTGGAGTGTGGAGTCAGCTTGGTCGGACCAGCGTTGGACAGACCTCAGCGTGGGAGCCTCTTGTTTTAGTTTCTGTCTGTAGGCAGGGATCAACAAAATGGAGTCGTGGTCAGCTTTTCCGAAAGGGGGGCGGGGCAGGGCCTTATATGCGTCGCGGAAGTTAGAGTAACAATGATCCAAGGTCTTTCCACCCCTGGTTGCGCAATCGATATGCTGATAAAATTTAGGGAGTCTTGTTTTCAGATTAGCCTTGTTAAAATCCCCAGCTACAATGAATGCAGCCTCCGGATAAATAGTTTCCAGTTTGCAGAGAGTTAAATAAAGTTCGTTCAGAGCCAACGATGTGTCTGCTTGGGGGGGGATATATACGGCTGTGATTATAATCGAAGAGAATTCTCTTGGTAGATAATGCGGTCTACATTTGATTGTGAGGAATTCTAAATCAGGTGAACAGAAGGATTTGAGTTCCTGTATGTTTCTTTCATCACACCATGTCACGTTGGCCATGAGGCATACGCCCCCGCCCCTCTTCTTACCAGAAAGATGTTTGTTTCTGTCAGCGCGATGCATGGAGAAACCCGTTGGCTGCACCGCTTCGGATAGAGTCTCTCCAGTGAGCCATGTTTCAGTGAAGCAAAGGACGTTACAGTCTCTGATGTCCCTCTGGAATGCTACCCTTGCTCGGATTTCATCAACCTTGTTGTCAAGAGACTGGACATTGGCAAGAAGAATGCTAGGGAGTGGTGCACGGTGTGCCCGTCTCCGGAGTCTGACCAGAAGACCGCCTCGTTTCCCTCTCTTTCGGAGTCGGAGGAATACCTATGTGAGAATACTGTTCATCGACTACAGCTCAGCATTTAACACTATAGTACCCTCCAAACTCGTCATCAAGCTCGAGACCCTGGGTCTCGACCCCGCCCTGTGCAACTGGGTCCTGGACTTCCTGACGGGCCGCCCCCAGGTGGTTAGGGTAGGTAAGAGCATCTCCACCTCACTGATCCTCAACACTGGGGCCCCACAAGGGTGCGTTCTCAGCCCTCTCCTGTACTCCCTGTTCACCCACGACTGCGTTGCAATGCAGGCCTCCAACTCAATAATCAAGTTTGTAGACGACACTACTGTGGTAGGCTTGATTTTTTTTTTTTATTACCTTTATTTAACTAGGCAAGTCAGTTAAGAACAAATTCTTATTTTCAATGACGGCCTAGGAACAGTGGGTTAACTGCCTGTTCAGGGGCAGAGCGACAGATTTGTACCTTGTCAGCTTGGGGGTTTGAATTTGCAACCTTTCGGTTATTAGTCCAACGCTCTAACCACTAGGCTACCCTGCCGCCCCAACAACGACGAGACAGCCTACAGGGAGGAGGTGAGGGCCCTCGGAGTGTGGTGTCAGGAAAATAACCTCACACTCAACGTCAACAAAACAAAGGAGATGATCGTGGACTTCAGGAAACAGCAGAGGGAGCACCACCCTATGCACATCGACAGGACAGTTGTGTAGAGGGTAGAAAGTTTTAAGTTCCTCGGCGTACACATCCTGGACAAACTGAAATTGTCCAACCACACAGACAACGTGGTGAAGAAGGCACAGCAGCGCCTCTTCAACCTCAGGAGGCTGAAGAAATTTGGCTTGTCACCAAAAACACTCAAAACTTTTACAGACGCACAATCGAGAGCATCCTGTCGGGCTGTATCACCGCCTGGTACGGCAACTGTTCCGCCCATAACCGTAAGGCTCTCCAGAGGGTAGTGAGGTCTGCACAACGCATCACCGGGGGCAAACTACCTGCCCTCCAGGACACCTATACCACCCGATGTCACAGGAATGCCAAAAAGATCATCAAGGACAATAACCACCCGAGCCACTGCCTGTTCACCCCGCTATCATCCAGAAGGCGAGGTCAGTACAGGTGCATCAAAGCAAGGACCGAGAGACTGAAAAACAGCTTCTATCTCAAGGCCATCAGACTGTTAAACAGCAATCACTAACATTGAGTGGCTGCTGCCAACATACTGACTCAACTCCAGCCACTTTAATAATGGAAAGATTGGTGTAATAAATTTATCACTAGCCACTTTAAACAATGCCACTTCATATAATGTTTACATACCCAACATTACTCATCTCATATGTATGTACTGTACTCTGTACCATCTACTGCATCTTGCCATCTTGATGTAATGTATCACTAGCCACTTTAAACAATGCCACATAATATAATGTTTACATACCCTACATTACTCATCTCATATGTATATACTGTACTCTATACCATCTACTGCATCTTGATGTAATGTACCACTAGCCACTTTAAACAATGCCACTTTTATATGTTTACATACCCTACATTACTCATCTCATATGTACAGTGGGGCAAAAAAGTATTTAGTCAGCCACCAATTGTGCAAGTTCTCCCACTTAAAAAGATGAGAGAGGCCTGTAACTTTCATCATAGGTACACTTCAACTATGACAGACAAAATGGAGAAAAAAATCCAGAAAATCACATTGTAGGATTTTTAATCAATTTATTTGAAAATTATGGTGGAAAATAAGTATTTGGTCACCTACAAACAAGCAAGATTTCTGGTTCTCACAGACCTGTAACTTCTTCTTTAAGAGGCTCCTCTGTCGTCCACTCGTTACCTGTATTAATGGCACCTGTTTGAACTTGTTATCAGCATAAAAGACACCTGTCCACAACCTCAAACAGTCACACTACAAACTCCACTATGGCCAAGACCAAAGAGCTGTCAAAGGACAACAGAAACAAAATTGTAGACCTGCACCAGGCTGGGAAGACTGAATCTGCAATAGGTAAGCAGCTTGGTTTGAAGAAATCAACTGTGGGAGCAATTATTAGGAAATGGAAGACATACAAGACCACTGATAATCTCCCTCGATCTGGGGCTCCATGCAAGATCTCACCCCATGGGGTCAAAATTATCACAAGAACGGTGAGCAAAAATCCCAGAACCACACGGGGGGACCTAGTAAATGACCTGCAGAGAGCTGGGACCAAAGTAACAAAGCCTACCATCAGTAACACACTACGCCGCCAGGGACTCAAATCCTGCAGTGCCAGACGTGTCCAGGCCCATCTGAAGTTTGCTAGAGAGCATTTGGATGATCCAGAAGAAGATTGGGAGAATGTCATATGGTCAGATGAAACCAAAATAGAACCTTTTGGTAAAAACTCAACTCGTGTTTGGAGGACAAAGAATGCTGAGTTGCATCCAAAGAACACCATACCTACTGTGAAGCATGGGGGTGGAAACATCATGCTTTGGGGCTTTTTTTCTGCAAAGGGACCAGAACGACTGATCCGTGTAAAGGAAAGAATGAATGGGGCCATGTATCGTGAGATTTTGAGTGAAAACCTCCTTCCATCAGCAAGGGCATTGAAGATGAAACGTGGCTGGGTCTTTCAGCATGACAATGATCCCAAACACACCGCCCGGGCAACGAAGGAGTGGCCTAGCCAGTCTCCAGATCTCAACCCCATAGAAAATCTTTGGAGGGAGTTGAAAGTCCATGTTGCCCAGCAACAGCCCCAAAACATCACTGCCCCCAGAGGAGATCTGCATGGAGGAATGGGCCAAAATACCAGCAACAGTGTGTGAAAACCTTGTGAAGACTTACAGAAAACGTTTGACCTCTGTCATTGCCAACAAAGGGTATATAACAAAGTATTGAGATTAACTTTTGATTCAAATTACAGGCCTCTCTCGTCTTTTTAAGTGGGAGAACTTCGCCAGGGAAGCCTTCATTGAGAGGTGTCTCTTGTCTAGGGTTTCCTAGTCCCTATTGAAAATAATGTTTGTAAAATGTATTGGTAGAGGAACTAAGAGATAGCCAGCCTGTTGGCATGACGTGTTTTATCTTCCGGTATAAGAAAGAAATCTGAAAGGGACGGGATCACTGCATTAATGAGCTGGTACGATAACAAACAGTAGTCATACAATGTTAACCAAACAGCTGTCTAGCTGAACACCTTGTACTGTAACCCAGAGAAAACAACCATAGAAAGATTGTAGCCAACGTCTATGATCAACTGGCCCAGCACTCAGAATCCAAGAGGATCATTCAGTCTAGTGTCTTCTTTAAGAGCCAAATGGTGTCCAGAGACATGTCTGATTGTGAGAGCCATGATGAAGCACCTTCCCAATGTGTACTCTGGACAGTACCCTGTGAGACCTGGAGACTGTGGAGAGCACAAAGCTGCGAGCTACTGGACACTGATGTCTACTGGTACTGTCCCTGATGCCCTATTTCTGCACATCATCGACAAATTTGTCTATACCATCTTTCCAATTGACACTGCCATGTGAATGGGGAAGATGGGAGGAGGCACTTCTGCTTGGCAAATCAGCTTTGGGTGGTTATCCAAGACAAGTTCACCAAAGCTCCAAAGAACAAGGCTCTCCTGTGAGGGTTGAAGAAACTACCTGATTGTGGAGAGAACCTGGGTCAGGTTGACTCTGAGCTGCATATATTGCAGCTCAGAGTAGGACCAGCTTGTAGGACCAGACTGGTTTCATAGACAACATGTAACATAGTAAATGTACACTCAAATTAGGATTGTACAGTACCGGTCAAAAGTTTGACAACACCTACTCATTCAACTGTTTTTCTTTATTTTGACTATTTTCTACATTGTAGAATACTAGTGAAGACATCAAAACTATTAAATAATACATATGGAATCATGTAGTAACCAAACAAAGTGTTAAACAAATCAAAGAATATGTTATATTTGAGATTCTTCAAAGTAGCCACCCTTTGCCTTGATGACAGCTTTGCACACTCTTGGCATTCTCTAAACCAGCTTCATGAGGTAGTTAAAAGTTAATTCTTAATGCGTTTGAGCAAATCAGTTGTTGTGACAAGGTAGGGGTGGTATACAGAAGATAGCCTTATTTGGTAAAAGACCAAGTCCCTATTATGGCAAGAACAGCTCAAATAGGCAAAGAGAAACGACAGTCCACCATTACTTTAAGACATGAAGGTCAGTCAATCCAGAACATTTCAAGAACTTTGAAAGTTTCTTCAAGTGCAATCGCAAAAACCATCAAGCGCTATGATGAAACTGGCTCTCATGAGGACCACCACAGGAAAGGAAGACCCAGAGTTACCTCTGCTACAGAGGATAAGTTCATTTGAGTTACCAGTCTCAGAAATTGCAGCCAAATAAATGCTTCACTGAGTTCAAGTAACAGACACATCTCAACATCAACTGTTCAGAGGAGACAGTGTGAATCAGACCTTTATGGTTGAATTGCTGCAAAGAAACCACCACTAATAACACCAATAAGAAGAAGTGTTTCTTGGGTCAAGAAACACGAGCAATGGACATTAGACCGGTGGAAATGGAGGAGGGGGTGTGTGGGTGCTTTGCTGGTGACACTGTCTGTCATTTATTTAGAATTCAAGGCACACTTAACCAACATGGCTACCACAGCATTCTGCAGCGATATGCCATCCCATCTGGTTTGCGCTTAGTGGGACTATCATTTGTTTTTCAACAGGACAATGACCCAACACACCTCCAGGCTGTGTAAGGGCTATTTGACCAAGAAGGAGAGGGATGGAGAGCTACATCAGATGACCTGGCCTCCACAATCACCTGACCTCAACCCAATTGAGATGGTTTGGGATGAGTTGACCGCAGAGTGAAGGAAAAGCAGCCAACAAGTGCTTGTCATATGTGGGAACTCCTTCAAGACTGTTGGAAAAGCATTCCAGGTGAAGCTGGTTGAGAGAATGCCAAGGGGGTCATTGCCTGCTTAGGGTTGTTGTCCTGTTGGAAGGTGAATATTCGCCCCAGTCTGAGGTCCTGAGTGCTCTGGAGCAAGTTTTCATCAAGAATCTCCCTGTACTTTGCTCTGTTCAGCTTTCCCTCGGTCCTGACTAGTCTCCCAGTCCTTGCCGCTGAAAAACATCCCCACAGCATGATGCTGCCACCACCATGTTTCACCGTAGGAATGGTTTTGGCCACGTGATGAGCGGTGCCTGTTTCCCTCCACACGTGACGCTTGGCATTCAGTCCAAAGAGTTCAATCTTGGTTTCATCAGACCAGAGAATCTTGTTTCTCATGGTCTGAGAGTCTTTTATGTGCCTTTTGGCAAACTCCTAGCAGGCTGTCATACCTTTTACTGACAAGTGCCTTCCGTCTGGCAACTCTACCATAAAGGCCTGATTGGTGGAGTGCTGCAGAGATGGTTGTCCTTCTGGAATGTTCTCCCATCTCCACAGAGGAACTCTGGAACTTTGTCAGAGTGACCATCAGGTTCTTGGTCTCCTCCCTGACCAAGGCCCGATTGCTCAATTTGGCCAGGCGTCCAGCTCTAGGAAAAATCTTGATGGTTCCAAACTTCTTCCATTTAAGAATGATGGAGGCCACTGTTCTTGGGGACCTTCAATGCTGCAGAAATGTTTTGGTACCCTTTCCCAGATCAGTGACCCAAGGTAGGCAAAATGCTAGCAACGGAAGTGCATATGGAAAAGGGTAAGCTCTATAGGGTCTTGTATGGCTCAATTGGTAGAGCATGGCAGTTGCACCGCCATGGTTGTGGGTTTGACTCCCGGGACCACCTATACGTAAAATGTTTTTGTTAAAAGCGTCTGATAATTGCCATTTATTGTTATTATATTATATTAATATAATTACAGTTTGTAAGTCACACAGATGCTGTTTAGTGAGTCACTACTGTTGTGCTATTTAAATTAAAAAATATATCTATTTTACCTTTATTTAACTAGGCAAGTCAGTCAAGAACAAATTCTTATTTTCAATGATGGCCTATGAACAGTGGGTTAACTGCCTTGTTCAGGGGCAGAATGACAGATTTTTACCTTGTCAGCTCGGGGATTCGAACTTGCAACCTATCGATTTATTATTGACACCTGGGGAGAAACTTAGCCTCCATACAAGTGAGTCAATGTACATGTCGCAATGTCGCATGTACACTCTCTCCAAAGAGTATAGCGGATTTGGAGGTGAAAATTAAAATACTTCTTCTTATCTTTCGGGTGACCTTCGCAAATCTCCCAAGAAGAAAGGGTTCCTAAGGAGAGTTTGGAGAACTGTGAAATGACATGCCAGGATCCAGGACTAAAATACTTTGTCATTGTTGGCCCCATTCTATATTTTGTGAAACAGACAAATCAAGTATTTTTTATACTTAAAATCTATATTTTGTCATTTAAAGCATTGTTGACATGATTACATTGTTTATTCATTAAAGTGTTATAGTGTGGTTATCTCATTTTCTAACTGAATTTGTGTGTAAAGAAAATTCTATTACATAAGTGTAAATCCCTCATGGAGTTACAGAATCTGGACTTCACATCACATTTGGTAAATAATGACTTGTAAAAAAAAATTGCACTAGCAGTTTTTAATTCATTCACAGGAAAGTGTATTAAAGGGATTGGTACACATCTATTGTAATCTACTTTAACCATTAGATTAAGGTGCCATTAAAAGGAGACGCCGACAGATCTCGCCTCGTTAAAAATGAATGGCTCTGTCAGTGTGGTTTACAATGGGTCCTGTTAAGAGAGTGTGACTTACATTATCTTACACAAGACCCCAGAGAACGCAGTTATGAAAGCAACCATAAAACAGCATTCATATAATATATTCTAATCTAAACCTAGATTAGAGGCTATAGCTCATTAATTAATAAGAAAGTATGTTTTATGTCAATGGTTGGTCAATCAATTTCTATTCATGCCTACAGGCCTACTTTACCAACCAGTAAATGATGGCAATGGGCCCCTGCAGTTTAACCTGGTTTGACACATTGGCTAGAACAACGTCTACAGTGTAGGTAGTCCTCTTAGGCTACAGCCTACTGTAAAACTATCATGTTAAGTGTTGGTAATCTCAGGCTCAGGTGACCGTATTGTGGAATAGGCCTAAATAAATATGAATAATAAATCAGTCTTCAAGTCAAAGAGCCTTAAACATATTCATTTTGTTTAGGATTCCTTGCTTCAACTTTCTATAGAAGCCAGTTCAAACAAATCTTACATTTTCTGTCATCTATTTTTGTTGTCTATTTCTAAAAGACTCCTAGCCCACCAGTCCGTTTCTCATAAACAACGGCTAATGCACAATGTGCCAAATTCAATTACCGGAGCATTATGACGTGAATTTAGTGGAAGGTGAACATCAACGAGCCTAATTTATGCAGCCTCATATTTCTAGCCGTAATTGGCCTCTATTGTGGATATGTGATACCAGGGCCCTCTGCTTTAAACAGACAAACAAAAACACAATCAATAGCAGCTTAGTGGCCTGTACAGTCATATCAGGATTAGGCCCTGCTATGACCATTATAGTAACAATCATACTGTTCCTGGTTCGTCGAGTTACTCATCCAAAACCATAGCTAGATAAAATCATTGAAATTCCTTAAAATGTTGGCTTGCTTTGTATAATTGTCCAAAAAGTGCTTATTCATGAGTATCTTAAATAAATCCCACATAGTATCTTAAATAAAATCAAAAATACCTGCACTTGTCTTTTCCTACTAGCATTGACTTTGCTGCTAACTACTTTATTTATATGCCTGAGAAATGTAGTTGTGTCACCTAGCTATCTTAAGATGAGGGCACTAATTGTAAGTCGCTCTGAATAAGAGCGTCTACTAAATTACTAAAATGCAATATGTCATGACTTGTCAGAAGTTCACATTTCCCCTCCCCTCTCTCATTTAGCCTCTTATCTATTACTCTTTTACTGTTTCTCCTCCTCTCCATCATCTATCATTTCTACCACTTCCTGCATCAGTCTCGCCCACTCACTGTCTTTCCCTGAAACGCACCACAAAGTGCTGCATGCTCTTCGCCAGTCAATGTAAATAAATGAGCCCTCAGCTCTCCCCCTCTGTTTCACTCTGCCCCTGACTGTTTCTCTCTTCCCCTTTCTGTTTCTCTCCCTCTGTCTCTACTGTTTCTCTATATTTCTCTCTCCCTCCCTGTCTCTAGAGAGCTTTCAACCAACAGATCACACAAATTGGGAACATCAAGTATTTTTATGAAAAACCAAAGAAAGAGGTACTCTGATATTTATTTTCTGGATGTATTTTTTTTTTGACTGAATATAGAGTGTTCCTGGCCTGCACTGAGAAATAGAGAAAGAGAGAGAAAGGAGAGAGAGAGATAATGTACACACGTGAGAGGTGGGTTGGGTGGCAGAGTAAATTTAAAGCCGGACTAAATTCGGGGGGGGCACAGTTTGGGAACCACTGGACTATTCTGTCTAATGAGTGAACAGAGAACAAATCACTCCCCTAAACATAAGTGCTATTCATTTGACACAAGGGCCTCTTGTGCTGTACTTGATAATGCAGCCTTACAGTGTCCATTACCCCCATTATTAATGTATAGTCCGCTCCATGTTCCATGGCACGCTTATCACGTCTGCATTAATTATGGACAAAAGCAGCCTTGTCAGGCCATCAGCTTTACTAATAGATGGCTCTCTGTGTCTCTCTCTGTTCTTATCCTGCTCATAGGCACAGATCTAGGATCAGCGCATCCTCTCCAAATCCTGGCATTACAGTTTTTTTCGATTGCTAAACGACAGTGGACACAACTGGAGTCACATGTGCAAAACTCTAACTACAGTCTGCACAGCAGCAGTTCATGTGGACCAAACTCTAGTTCGTTTTTCATTGCTTGAACACAGTTTTCAAAACTCTACACACTTATCCCATGACTTTAACCACAACCTGCACAACACTGTGGATTTACAGCACTTTGTTCAAATGCTAACACACTGCTGTCAAAACTGTGAACCACACATTCAAAACGGAATACATTTCAGCCTTGTGCCTTTCAAACACTGCTGATTGCAATTTCAGCTGAAAGGCTAAGCAGGTGTCTTGTTTTAGACTTGTTAGTGAACACACACACATATTACAGCATATATAGGTAGAGCTCAGAAAGACTCATTTTGGAAATGGAACAAGGAAGATGGGTTCGTGGAGGGAGAAGGGTGGCAGGGAGAGGCAGGATGCGTGGAGGAAGACAAAGAAGACAAAGAGCTGTTATTTCAGATGAAATAAGGGCTACACTTATAGACCATGTCGTGAACCATGGTCTCTCATTGAGAGAGGCAGGGTTGAGGGTGCAACCCAATCTGCAAAGATCCACAGTGGCATCTGTAATGCGAATTTTCCATCATGCAAACAGGTGAGAGTTACATCCTTACAGTAAATGAAAACATTACAGGAATCTATTTTGTATTGCAATTATAGAATATTTACACAGATATATATTACAGTAAGTTTGACTGTAAAATATATTTTTACAACAGGACCCAAAGGCTGCCCCCAACAGGGGGAAGAGGAAAAATATTTTCAGATGCGCAGGAAAATGCTATTGTTGCCATGGTTGTTGTCAACAATGCAATAAAACTGCGGGAGATTCAAGATAGAGTGCTGGCTGATAATGATATATTTGAAAATGTTAATTCTGTCAGCACAACAACTATTGCTCGAGTCCTAAAGAAACACCAAGTTACAATGAAACAGTTATACACTGTACCGTTCGAGAGAAACAGTGAACGGGTAAAAGAGCAAAGATACCAATATGTCCAGGTAAGACGTCTGATGTTACGTACACAGCTATACAAAATATTTACAGTAAAAAAAAACACTAGCATTTCTACAGTAAAACTGTGCACTTACTGTTTTTCAGAGAGTAATGGAGGTGGAAGTACTGGAAAGACCACATTCATTTGTATTTATCAATGAAGCTGGATTTAACCTTGCCAAAACACAGTGCAGAGGAAGGAATGTTTTAGGTCAAAGGGCCACTGTGGAGGTTCCAGGCCAAAGGGGGGGAAATATCACCATGTGTGCTGCAATGGCCAATGATGGTTTGCTTCTCAACACACCACTCATTGGCCCATACAACACAGAAAGGCTTATAGCTTTCCTAGAACAGCTCTATGCTCAGCTAGTGCCAGCAGAACAGGGGGAGCCAGTAAGAAAAGTTTTTGTCATAGTTTGCGATAACGTTGCTTTTCACCACTCTGCAGCTGTCACAGATTGGTTTGCAGCACATCACAGATTTATGGTTTTGTACCTGCCTGCATATTCACCCTTCCTCAACCCAATAGAGGAGTTTTTCTCTGCCTGGGGGTGGAAAGTGTTTGGTCACCACCCACATGACCAAATGTCTCTTTTGAAAGCCATGCGTGCCGGATGTGAGGACACGAGTCCAGAGGACTGCCAGGGATGGATAAGGCACTCCAGAAGGTTCTTCCCCAGGTGCATGACAAGAGAAAACATTAGATGTGGTGTTGAAGAAAACCTGTGGCCTGATGCTAGAGAGAGGCAGGATTAGCCCCTCAATTATTTGTTCGATTTACAGTAAGTACTTTTAGTTTCTACCTTTTTTTTCTCATTACTGTAATTCCGTAAATTACTACAGACTATTGAAGCAAACTGCTAATTTTCATTTACCTTAATGAATTGTTATGTTCTAAAAAAAAATATAAATCATGTGAAAAAATGTCACTCTTTTCTTTGAAGAAAATATTACTTTGTATGAAGTCACTGAAATTGTTCAAACTGTAAAGATGAAAAGTTTGTATTTTCTGTATTGGTGTTTGATGCTAGTGTTTTTACTCTCAGTGTGTTCTGAGTGACAGTGTGTGTTATCTCAGTGAGGGTTGTGCATAGTGTTTGGCTGCACTGAACGTGTTTTGAGCCATGTGTTAAGAGTTGTGTTGCTTGGAATGAGTTTTGCAGGTGATGTGAACTGTTTAGCTCAGGTGACTGTTGGTAGTGCAGACTGTAGTTAGAGTTTTGCACATGTGACTCCAGTTGTGCCCACTGTAGTTTAGCAATCGAAAAAAACTGTAAATCAAGGAGGGAAATGGAAACATGAGTTCAGATCAGTGTCTCAGGACAACATCATCCTACTCCCTCTGGTCCACTGAAGGACCCCAGCATACAGCACTACTCTGGATGAATGGAGTACTGTACTTTACTCTGCTAATGCTTCTGTGTTCACCCTGAGATCTCTGTCAGATGGGCCTGGTGTGTGTGTGAACATGTGTTGAGCATATGGTTAGAGAATCTGTGTTTGTTTAAGATCATTCAACATGCATTATGTGTGTTTATATTGTATGTATCTGTTTCCGTGTTTCATGTGGGTTTGCTTCGCTTGTTTTGTGTGTGTGTGTGTGTGTGTGTGTGTGTGTGTGTGTGTGTGTGTGTGTGTGTGTGTGTGTGTGTGTGTGTGTGTGTGTGTAATGTCTGTGCTACATTAAGTAAAGAATGGCAGGATGCTGCGTGGGTGAATACAGTGTTCATGGATTCCCATTAGTTTAGACTGTAATAAATAGCAGGACCTGCATTTAAAAAACACAGAGTGAATTGTGTGAATCCAGAAACACCACAGCTATTTCACACCCACATACTTCTCTACTCTTATCGCCCTGCCGGCTCAAAGCTTTGGGCTGTGTGTACGTGTGTGTGTGTGTGTGTGTGTGTGTGTGTGTGTGTTTGTTGCTCTTCCACTCACATTTGTGTGTTTCTTGGCTTGGAGATTAATCAAAGCTTGGCCTTCCTTTGAAGAAAGAAGCTAAACTCTCTCTTTTCAGAAAAGAGGAAGCTAAAATCTTGTAATAGAAGTGAGAAGGGGAGGGAGGGGGGGGGGGGGGTTAAACTTAGGCCGAGCAGTTGCCACTAGACGCTGTTCTAAGTTCAGTTTTGCATTTTACACCCAAATGGTGAGGGTTAGGAGTCGGACTAGGGGGAAGTCAACTGATCATTTCTGCTTTGTGATTGGTCTCATCAGAGCTGCCATTCATCTGAATGTATGGCTTCATGGTTAGTCATGATTGTGGCAATTACCTTACAGTTAGGTACATTGACGACATGTTGTCGTGAGCAGAAGAGATAGCTTGACATTCAGTAAAAGTCTCTCTGCCCCTCTTCCTATATCTTTCTGTGTTTTCCTTTCTCTTGATCTCTGCTGAAAGATACACTACCATGCTCTCCTCCTAACAGAGCTGCGGAGGGGAAAACCTAGAAGATAAAACTTCCCATGTAAAACACATTTCTCTTTCAATAAAGAACCATTACAGTCGCTCGCTCACACGCACACACACACACACACCCTTTATCTCTGTCTACTGGTTTCTCTCTCTTTTAGTGTGACAATTCCCTCTGGCCCACACCCTTCCTCTGGTATTCCTTCTCTCTGCCTTCCTGGCACATCTGGCCATTCTGTTTTTACACATTCACATGTACACTATAACACACACACACACCTGCCACACCTGTCCACCCCTTACTCGCCTCTCTCGCTCTCCCTCGTCTCCCAGGTTTGTTTGGGTTGCCAGCGCCAGGCAACCAGTGTCTGCCAGGAATCACAAACCATTTGGGGGGAAGACTCTTTTAAGATGTCCTCCCCGATCCACAGAGTACAAGCTCATTGTCTCTCAAATGGGCATTTATCTGTCAGGGAAAGCTGTTCAGTTGGACCCATATTAAACATTGAATAAGTTTGCCTGTAAATGTTGTTTGTTCAATTTGAGAAAACTGTACTTTGAAATATTTTCTCACATTTAAAGAGGCAGAACATACGCACAGTAAAATTAAACTCAAAGACAGTCCATGATGGTAAAATAGATGATTGTGTCTGACCTGATGACATAACCTGTGGTCATGTGTCAAGGATCAAAGGTCATTGTTCCTGCACATTGAATAGGGTAAGATGATGCAATTTCCTACATATCAGCCACCCTATTAGTCTCCTCACTGAGTGGAGAGTCACTACCTAAGGGGAGGGAGGGGGAACACAGGGAGAGAGACATGCTCATCAGGTCTTCTTAATTGCTGAAGCTCTCTCACCCACAGAGTAAGGTAAGACCCACCGGAGGGGATTCCATGGCCTGGAGAAACAATTCTAAAACTCACACACACTAGATTAAGTTGGGGGAAATCCTGTCAGAGGGAGTTGAGGGGGCATAAGTAGACGCAACCGGCCCGAGGTGTAGAAAGCCCCTAAAACCACCCGAGCACAGAGACACCCTCCCCCCTATCAGGTACCCTGGCCGTCCACCTATACGCCCAGCTGCAGATGACTCAGTGCTTAGGCTACACACATAATCGCATGCATATATAAACTCTCGCTTACATGCATTCCCTCTGCTGTAGATAGTTACCTTTTGCGTACACTCTAACATATACACACATGCACTAGTGTGCACAAACACACACACAGCTCTCGCCACAGAGCCAGGTGGTTAAATATAGGATATTCTTCCCCATGTGTTAGGATTCAGGATGGTGTGTGTGGGGGTGGTGATAGGGGGGATCGGGGACTTTTGAACCCCTGCCTACGCTGAGTTAACTCACACATGGAGGGAGGGGGGTCCAGGGTGCCAGACTGCGTCCTTCATCCGTGTCTCATCCTCCCAACGCCCACGTCCCATACTGGAACTCATCCCACGGTCGCCTCTGTGAACGCACCAACTCCCCTGAAGGCTCAGAAACATAGAATCAACAACAGAGAGAGAAGGAAAGAGGAAGTCAGAGAGAGAGAGAGATACAGTGGGAAAAAGTACGTTGTTTGTGATGGAGGGTGAGAGAGGGGTGAGTTACTCACATCAAAGTTCCCTTGGGACCATGCTGACTTGCATTTCTCTCTTTTTTCTTCCTTCCTAAATTACTGTCTCCATCCTTCCATCCCGTTTTTACGGACGCCAAGAGACAGGAAATGTGTTAATATGTGAGAACGCACAACAATTAAAGCCAGTCCTCTGTGGTGGGAGAGAGACTGTTGCCAAAGTCTAGATCTCTCTTTAGTAACAGTGTGTAGGTGTCATATCCACACACATGCAGCCCTTGGGATACACATATAACTGCATGAATGCCACAAGTCAGCCCCATTAACATAAAGTTGACATATGAAAGATAACTTAAAGATGATCTGGGGACCGACTCTGGAATCTCACTTAAAGAGCCCATGCATGGGCCTGCACACTTAAAATATGTACTGTGTGTCTCTCTCTCTCTCTCTCTCTCTTTTGCCATGGGGATATTTGAACCTCAGTACTGTGAGACATGACTCAATGGCTCATCTGGAGACTGAAAAGACTGGATCCTGTCAGACGGTCTATAGCTAGATGTGTTTAGGGGTGCAGCAGACCTGCATCTTTTGTTCATTGTTCTATGATCATTAACCCTGAGCCTATTGACAGGAAACGACATCCCTCGTCTCCAGAGTAAGAGGATACCTCGTTATATATAATGTGTCTGTGTGTGTGTGTGTGGGTGCATGTGTGTGTGTGTGCGTGCGTGTGTGTGTGTGATAATGGGATAGCGGCCCTCTCCCCAGAACAACAAGGGTCAAATGAACCCCCTAGAGTAGGTGACATCATTCTTTCCAAACTGGTCTGTCCATCCTAAAAAAAGCCCTGTCTTACCCACCGCTGCTTTAGCATTCAAACAAAGTAAGGCTTCTTCCTTGTTCCAGGGGCCCTGTCTCAATGCATTATACTTATCTACTCACATACTTAGTTGTTGGATTTCATAATGTATGTTTCCAGTACACATGGCCAGGGACAGTTTCTGTTGGTATTTTGACATGGATTTACTCAAACAATTGCAATCTTACTGTTGTGTTTCACCAGACCAGCAGATGCTAGGGGCGTCCCCCCAGACAACTGTGACTGTGTGTTTGACAGGTGGATTTCCCTGAGTGAGCATCAGGTGAGGGAGTGGATGAGAACAACTTCACTGGATTAAGACCCAGCCTGTGTGTATAATCCTCTCCCCAGTTCCTCTACACCAGAAGAGAAGTATGAATGGATGAGAGTGCAATTTCAGTGGATTGAGAGTCCTCTCCCCTGCCCCTGTACATCAACACAGATTACATAGCACTCAGAGCAGCCAGAGGCCTCTTTCTCTCACTCCCCCAGGTCTCCTCTCCTCTCTCTCTCCCCCAGGTCCCTACTCAGGTCTCCTCTCCTCTCTCTCTCCCCAGGTCTCTACTCAGGTCTCCTCTCATCTCTCTCCCCCAGGTCTCCAGTCAGGTCTCCTCTCCTCTCTCTCTCCCCAGGTCTCTACTCAGGTCTCCTCTTCTCTCTCTCTCTCTCCCCCAGGTCTCCTCTCCTCTCTCTCTCCCCCAGGTCTCTACTCAGGTCTCCTCTCTCTCTCCCCCAGGTCTCCACTCAGGTCTCCTCTCCTCTCTCTCTCCCCCAGGTCTCCACTCAGGTCTCCTCTCCTCTCTCTCTCCCCCAGGTCTCCACTCAGGTCTCCTCTCCTCTCTCTCTCCCCCAGCTCCTCTCCTCTCTCTCTCCCCCAGGTCTCCACTCAAGTCTCCTCTCCTTTCTCTCTCCCCCAGGTCTCCACTCAAGTCTCCTCCTCTCTCTCTCCCCCAGGTCTCCACTCAGGTCTTCTCTCCTCTCTCTCTCCCCCAGGTCTCCACTCAAGTCTCCTCTCCTCTCTCTCTCCCCCAGGTTTCTACTCAGGTCTCCTCTCCTCTCTCTCTCCCCAGGTCTCTACTCAGGTCTCCTCTCCTCTCTCTCTCCCCCAGGTCTCTACTCAGGTCTCCTCTCCTCTCTCTCTCCCCCAGGTCTCTACTCAGGTCTCCTCTCCTCTCTCTCTCCCCCAGGTCTCTACTCAGGTCTCCTCTCCTCTCTCTCCCCCCAGGTCTCTACTCAGGTCTCCTCTCCTCTCTCTCTCCCCCAGGTCTCCACTTAAGTCTCTTCTCCTCTCTCTCTCCCCCAGGTCTCCACTCAGATCTCCTCTCCTCTCTCTCTCCCCTTGGTCTCCACTCAGGTCTCCTCTCCTCTCTCTCTCCCCGAGGTCTCCTCTCCTCTCTGGATTCCCCCAGCACAGCAGCTCAGGCAGGCAGGCTATTGATCCAGCCTCAGCTCCATGTGTGTCTTGTCCCTGCATTGAGGGGCTGAGTTCTCCCTGTAGGGTTATAGACTTGTATAATTTATCTGTGGTCACCCGGTTTGTTCCAACTCTCTGTCACTGTCTGTTGCTGCACACATATATACACACACACACATACATACACATACACAAACACACCATGCACACCATGTGTAAGTAACTGTAGTCCTGGAGAGGGGGAGATGGGAGACGAGATCCACTCACCCACTCCAAATGAGCACCAGATCGATAGGAAAGCCCTTGATCCTGCACTCATTCCTCTGTCCCTGGACATCACACACAGAGAAAGGCAGAAATTCTGTAGAATAGACTAGAGATAGGCCTATGATTAGTTACATATTTTCTGATCATTACCATTGAGAGCTGTTGACTTATATCAGGCATAGCGTTTTCATTCAAGTAAAGATGAACTGGCCAATAGACGTGATCAATAAATAGTTAACTGGGAACTTCACTGGCAACAGAACATCGTGTTTTTCTTATTGTAGATTGCGATATCTAGTGTTTGGTTTCGTGTACTGCAGATTTACGGGTTTATATTTTCCCGCTAAAAATGAACTTTTGACACGAGACCATTGACTTGACCTACTTTTGGTTATTTAACATTTATTTAACTAGACAAGTCAGTTACGAACAGATTCGAATTTACAATGACGACCTACACCGGCCAAATACGGACGACGCTGGGCCAATTGTGCGCCGCCCCATATCCTGGTTCGTATCCAGGCCGTGTCTATGGTGACGCATCAAGTACTGAGATGCAGTGCATTAGACCGCTGCGCCATTCGGGAGTCCCCTAGATATAGATACAATGTTACAAAGAAAGGGTGAGAAATATCTACAACGTAACACCTGGATATCAGAATTGACGGGAAAGAAAGCCAGAAGAGCCATGCAGCCAGGCGTCTTGTCATTGGCCCAAACTAATTGGCGGGGTAATATACTCCTCCCACTGAGCTGTTCGTGCGCACTTCTTTGCTCCAGGCTGCGCTTTTGTAGCTATTTGTAAATCATTTGGAATTGTAGACAATGAGACATCTATGTAAAAACATGGTAGTAACATCAGCATATTTTAGCCTAAACTAAACCTATCCCTACTATGGGAGAGTGTATTTGTTTTGAGAGCTTACATCGTCCTATTTGATGTAAAGTCAAGGTATCATTTTAAAAGGAGATGTTTTCTGACAAAGAGACAGGCAGGTGCTGTCACGGAACATCACGTGAAGCAAAAACCGTGAAGCAAAAACGACCATATCAAAACCGAAGGTGAAAGTTCCTCAAAGGGCACATGAGATGGTGGCGAGGATGGCGAGCTGCGGAGCCGCTTGTAACCTGGATGAAGGGTAAGCATCTTAAACACATAGCCAAATAATGGCGAGATGTAGTCTTGCACGTAGCCTATATATGCATGAGGTTGCATTCACACTGACAAAGATGTGCGCCGCAATGTTGTGTCGAATCCGGAAAGAGCGGTTCCTTTGTTGTTGCTGCTTGCTACCCTTAGCTGGTAACTTAGTTCTCGATTTATAAATAAAAAAAACACAAGACCCTAAATAGTTGCAACCGTGTATTTTTATTTTATTGAAGACAGACCCCAAAAGTGAGAGGGGACGCCATGGTCGCTTTGTAACGCACAATATGCTGTGTTGTTGACTGATCATAATACAAACATGCCCATCGCCCAAGCAATATGGCTATACCTCGAGTTACAACTAGAGAACGATGTTATTCTGTTGGGTTCTCAATAAAACCGTCTCTTTTAACTTGAAAACGAAACCACTTGCGCGTACCCGTCCTTCACCACTGCGTTTTGCACTGTCATAGTTAGGCTACTTTGTCTCAATATGTATTGTTTAAGCTGTTTAAAAGCGTGACAGCCAGGTCGTTCTTCATTAGACACCTGCCATGTGAAAGTGCTTGAATATAGTAAAGGTAAACTAGCTTCGTTGTTATATGTATAGGAGCATCTATGTACCAAATAATATACCATATATGGTATATACCATATAATCATCTTGAATTACGTAGGCTATTGGGACTTTTTCCAGTGAAGCTTGATAGTCAAGGACTATTTTATTTATTTTTTAACCCATATCACTTCTGTAACCAGTGTTACTACAATCATGGTAATGTTTTATACCGTAAAATGTAGTTGTAGAAATGTAGAAAACGTTCTACATTGTCCCCTTTTGTGTAGTGAATAGTGTTTGTGTGGAGAGTAACCATGAACCCCAGGGCAGTTAAAGGTGACAGATGGTGACTTATATCCAAGGGGAGCACTAGGTCAATAGTTACTGTGGTTTCCTGGTTTTCTATCACACCACAGGCTTCTGGAGAAACAAGACACATTTGGCACCTTGCCACCATGCCACACCCTTTTGCCACTGACTTAAATAATCAAAATTCTGGTTAGACAATTCAACGCTCAAATCACTGAAGAGGCTTGAGTGTCACCGAAGTGCTGACATATATACTGTACCAGTCAAAAGTTTGACACACCAGCACATTCCAGGGTTTTTCTTTATTTGTATTATTTTCTACATTGTAGAATAATAGTTAAGACATCAACTATGAAATAACACATGGAATCGTGTATTAACCCAAAAAGTGTTAAACAATGTCACGGATCCCTCTGGAACTTTCATTGCGCACACCTGGCCCCTATTCCCACTGATTGTATTTGTATATATGTTCCCTTGGTTCATCATGGTGCTGTCGATTATTGTTACTATGTTCGTTGGTGCGTGTGAGTACCTGTGCTATGTGTTTTGGGCTTTTGTGCCTTTGTGGATTGCGCAGATGATTACGGGTCTCGTCCCATGTGATAATCATTGTGTGCTAGTGTCATTTATTCAAGGTACTCTTCGCTCTTTTGTTTGGGTTTCAACCCTGTGTTTTTTTACGTGTTTGTTTGGTCTTCGTCGCCGCAATTTGGGGCTTAATAAAAACCCATATCATGCATTCCTGCGCCTGCCTCCCGACTCATTCATACCGATGTGACAAACAGAAAAAGATTTTAGATTCTTCAAAGTAGCCACCCTTTGTCTCGATGATAGATTTGCACACTCTTGGCATTCTCTCAACCAGCTTCACCTGGAATGCTTTTCCAACTGTCTTGAAGGAGTTCCTTCATATGCTGAGCACTTGATGGCTGCTTTTCCTTCACTCTGAGGTCCAACTCATCCCAAACCATCTCGATTGGGTTGAGGTCGGGTGATTGTGGAGGCCAGGTCATCTGATGCAGCACTCCATCACACTCCTTGGTCAAATAGCCCTTACACAGCCTGGAGGTGTGTTGGTTCATTGTCCTGTTGAAAAACAAATGATAGTGCAAACCAGATGGGATGGCGTATCGCTGCAGAATGCTGTGGTAGCCATGCTGGTTAAGTGTACATTGAATTCTAAATAAATCACTGACAGTGTCACCGCCAAAGCAACCCCACACCATCACACCTTCTCCTCCATGCTTCACGGTGGGAACCACACATGTGGAGATCATCCGTTCATCTACTCTGTCTCACAAAGATACAGTGGTTGGAACCAAAAATCTCAAATTTGGACTCATCAGACCAAAGGACAGATTTCCACCGGTCTAATGTCCATTGCTTGTGTTTCTTGGCCCAAGCAAGTCTCTTCTTCTCATTG
The DNA here is from genome assembly GCF_045791955.1 of Oncorhynchus clarkii lewisi. Lineage (NCBI taxonomy): Eukaryota > Metazoa > Chordata > Actinopteri > Salmoniformes > Salmonidae > Oncorhynchus > Oncorhynchus clarkii. The sequence continues at coordinate 15,079,964 of NC_092173.1, read as the reverse complement.
GTGTCCTTTAGTAGTTGTTTCTTGGCAGCAATTTTGACCATGAAGGCCTGATTGACGCAGTCTCCGCTGAACAGTTGATGTTGAGATGTGTCTGTTACTTGAACTGAGTGAAGCATTTATTTGGGCTGCAATTTCTGAGGCTGGTAATTCTACTGAATTTATATTCTGCAGCAGAGGTAACTTTGGGTCTTCCTTTCCTGTGGCAGTCCTCGAGAGACAGTTTCATCATACTGTTACGCTTGATGGTTTTTACGATTGCATTTGTAGAAACTTTCAAAGTTCTTGAAATGTTCACTATTGACTGACCTTCCGGTCTTAAAGTAATGATGCAGTGTCATTTCTATTTGCTTATTTGAGCTGTTCTTGACATAATATGGTCTTTTAGCTATCTTCTGTATACCACCCCTAACTTGTCACAACACAACTGATTGTCTCAAACGCATAAAGAAGGAAAGAAATTCCACAAATTAACTTTTAACAAGGCACATCTGTTAATTGAAATGCATACCAGGTGACTACCCCATGAAGCTGGTTGAGAGAATGCGAATAGTGTGCAAAGATGTAATCAAGGCAATGGGTGGGTAATTTGAAGAATCTCAAACATTTCTTTAACATTTTTTGGTTACTACATGATTCCATATGTGTTATTTCATTGTTTTTGGTGTCTTCACTAGTATTCTACAATGTGTATTAAATAATGAGTAGGTGTGTCCAAACTTTTGACCGGTACTGTAGATATTCAATTATACTGAACAAAAACATACAGTGCCTTGCGAAAGTATTCGGCCCCCTTGAACTTTGCGACCTTTTGCCACATTTCAGGCTTCAAACATAAAGATAAAACTGTATTTTTTTGTGAAGAATCAACAACAAGTGGGACACAATCATGAAGTGGAACGACATTTATTGGATATTTCAAACTTTTTTAACAAATCAAAAACTGAAAAATTGGGTGTGCAAAATTATTCAGCCCCCTTAAGTTAATACTTTGTAGCGCCACCTTTTGCTGCGATTACAGCTGTAAGTCGCTTGGGGTATGTCTCTATGAGTTTTGCACATCGAGAGACTGACATTTTTTCCCATTCCTCCTTGCAAAACAGCTCGAGCTCAGTGAGGTTGGATGGAGAGCATTTGTGAACAGCAGTTTTCAGTTCTTTCCACAGATTCTCGATTTGATTCAGGTCTGGACTTTGACTTGGCCATTCTAACACCTGGATATGTTTATTTTTGAACCATTCCATTGTAGATTTTGCTTTATGTTTTGGATCATTGTCTTGTTGGAAGACAAATCTCTGTCCCAGTCTCAGGTCTTTTGCAGACTCCATCAGGTTTTCTTCCAGAATGGTCCTGTATTTGGCTCCATCCATCTTCCCATCAATTTTAACCATCTTCCCTGTCCCTGCTGAAGAAGAGCAGGCCCAAACCATGATGCTGCCACCACCATGTTTGACAGTGGGTATGGTGTGTTCAGGGTGATGAGCTGTGTTGCTTTTACGCCAAACATAACGTTTTGCATTGTTGCCAAAAAGTTCAATTTTGGTTTCATCTGACCAGAGCACCTTCTTCCACATGTTTGGTGTGTCTCCCAGGTGGCTTGTGGCAAACTTTAAACAACACTTTTTATGGATATCTTTAAGAAATGGCTTTCTTCTTGCCACTCTTCCATAAAGGCCAGATTTGTGCAATATACGACTGATTGTTGTCCTATGGACAGAGTCTCCCACCTCAGCTGTAGATCTCTGCAGTTCATCCAGAGTGATCATGGGCCTCTTGGCTGCATCTCTGATCAGTCTTCTCCTTGTATGAGCTGAAAGTTTAGAGGGACGGCCAGGTCTTGGTAGATTTGCAGTGGTCTGATACTCCTTCCATTTCAATATTATCGCTTGCACAGTGCTCCTTGGGATGTTTAAAGCTTGGGAAATCTTTTTGTATCCAAATCCGTCTTTAAACTTCTTCACAACAGTATCTCGGACCTGCCTGGTGTGTTCCTTGTTCTTCATGATGCTCTCTGCGCTTTTAACGGACCTCTGAGACTATCACAGTGCAGGTGCATTTATACGGAGACTTGATTACACACAGGTGGATTGTATTTATCATCATTAGTAATTTAGGTCAACATTGGATCATTCAGAGATCCTCACTGAACTTCTGGAGAGAGTTTGCTGCACTGAAAGTAAAGGGGTTGAATAATTTTGCACACCCAATTTTTCAGTTTTTGATTTGTTAAAAAAGTTTGAAATATCCAATAAATGTCGTTCCACTTCATGATTGTGTCCCACTTGTTGTTGATTCTTCACAAAAAAATACAGTTTTATATCTTTATGTTTGAAGCCTGGAATGTGGCAAAAGGTCGCAAAGTTCAAGGGGGCCGAATACTTTCGCAAGGCACTGTAAATGCTACATGTAAAGTGTTAGTCTGTTATAGTCTGTTTCATGAGCTGAAATAAAAGATCCCAGAAATTGTTAATTCACACACAAAGCTTATTTCTCTCAAATTTTGTGCATAAATTTGTTTACATCCCTGTTAGTGAGCATTTCTCCTTTGCCAAAATAATCCATCCACCTGACAGGTATGGCATATCAAGAAGCCGATTAAACCGCATCGTCATTACAGAGGTGCACCATGTGCTGGGGACAATAATAGGCCACTCTAAAATGTGCAGTTTTGTCTCACAACACAATGCCACATATGTCTCAAGTATTGAGGGAGCGTGTAATTGGCATGCTGACTGCAGGACTGTCCACCAGAACTGTTGCCAGAGAATTGAATGTTAATTTCTTTAACATAAGTTGTTGTAGAGAATTTGGCAGTACGGTCATGCGGCCTCACAACTGCAGACCACGTGTAGCCAGCCCAGGACCATCACATCTGCCGTCTTCACTTGCAGGATCATCTGAGACCAGCCACACGGACAGCTGATGAAACGGAGGAGTATTTCTGTTTGTAATAAAGACCTTTTGTGGGGAAAAACTCATTTTAATTGGCTGGGCCTGTTTCCCAAGTGGGTGGGCCTAAATGTATTTATTTAAATTGACTGATTTCCTTATATGAACTGTAAATCAGTAAAATCGTTGAAATGTTGAGTTTATAATTTTGTTCAGTATACATAAATATACAATGCACAATATCTGCGGAATATATGACCCCTCATGAAGGCATAATGTTTTACACTAAACTGTCAAGTATGAGGGTATCATTAATATTGTGACTGATGGTGTGATATGTTAACCTACTGAGGTACACAAGGCTAAATTGGAGCTGTGACAAACTATAGCACTATAACTGACGATTGCCTATCCCTTGTTCACAGGCTTTCAGTGTGTTCATGTAAGGCTGTAGGAAACATGCAAAAACTGTGGCTTTATCGCACCACAGAGAGAGAAGGGGTGAGAGAGACAAGAAAGGAAGGGGAGGGTTTGGTTTTGTATGAGTGGGAGAGAAGTAAGAGATGGTGAGAGGCCAGGGTTGACAAGAGGGCAAAGATAAATAAATATAACAAATTTACAGAAAGATGGATAGAGGCTGAAAGTATAACAACACCGGGCGAGACCCAAATGCAGACACAGGAGGCAGATGGTTTGAGTCTCTGATATTTATTAAACAACATGGGGCAGGTCGAGGACAGGCGAAAGTTCATAACCAGGTCAGAGTTCCAAACGGTACAGGGATGCAGGCAGGCTCAAGGTCAGGGCAGGCAAAAGGTCAAAACCAGGAGGACTAGAAAAACGGAGACAAGGAAAAAGCAGGAGCATGGAAAAACACGCTGGTTGACAAAACAAGGTGATCTGACAACAAACAGAGAACACAGGAATAAATACCCTGGGAATAATGTGGAAAACGGGTAACACCTGGAGGTGGGTGGAGACAATCACAAAGACAGGTGAAACAGATCAGTGCGTGACTTCTGTCACGGGCAGAGTACATGTGGGAATATGACTGCCATGGAAATGTATAACAGTTGTGTTGTGATACAGAAACCTGTTGGCTGTGTCGAACATTGACCTTGGAAAAGTAAACAGTCTTTCCTGTACTCCTGTCTGAGGACAATGAGGATGAGGACCACTAGCTTATCAGGTTTCATTACATCTAAAAGAGTGACAATATTTACGACACAGAACTAGAAATAGCCTATGAATTTGTCACAATTCAATCATTGTTTCAGGACCTTATCTGCAGGTACCATGCACAGTTATCATGATTAATTACTTTCTTATTATCAAAGAGGTTGTAAACACATGCCAACTCAGTAAAGTGTTTCTCCTGTATTCCTAATCTCCTCTGTGGTAAAGGACTAAAGACTACACTTGAGTCAACTCTGGCTTTTGATCACCTAGAGCGCAGTATTTTTACGATGGAGTAAAATAAAAAATAAATACTGTTGACCTAGTTCTCTGTGCGTGCTGAACTTGTTCACACAAATCACAGACTGAAACACCAAGCGGCACGCTTTGTCTGAGGCTGAGCGACATCCTCTGGATGATACAGGTTTATATAAACCATAATAATGTGTAACACTGCTAACTGCAAAATCCTTTCCTTTGTGTCTTGATGTTAGATCAACTTGTGATGTTCTCTGATACTGTCTCTTTAAGAACCTATGGTTTATAATCACAAGCACTATCGGCCAGTACCTTTCCATGTATTTGCAGTACCAGCCGTCCAACACTAGTGTGTAAAACTGGGTCAGTATGTATGGGGTGGGGGTTCCACACCACACTGGAGGATGGGCGGATGTCATGAACGTGAGATTTTGGCAGCTCCTCCACTTCCTGTTTTTGTGCCTCAGTTAAATGAGTGTTTGTGTGTACATCAGAGAGAGGAAGTGAAGACAGAGATGGGTCTGCAGTTCAGCTCCACCCCCTCTTCTCCACACCCATAATCCCCTCCCCCACTGGTCCATAAAACTGAAGTTGTATTCTCTTAACTCCATTTTGACAACGTCTTGGGATGCCCTTATCATTTCCTATCTCTTTTAACCAACAGCGATGGAGACATCCCTGCCCCTGAACAGAAGGGTAAGCACCGTTTGATTGTGCATGAAATGTTTTGTTTTGTCTCATGTGGCAAAAAGTTCTGAATTAATGTGATCTTTAATTAGACCAGCAGATGGCAGTCAACACCAGTAAAAAATGATCTGTGTGTGTGTGTGTGTGTGTGTGTGTGTGTGTGTGTGTGAGATGTACATTGGGCTGATAAAGCATGCTGTCTGAGATTAGACAGAGTGGATGTTAGATGAGACAGAGAGCGATTGGAGGCATATGAGGACACAGATGGAGAGATGGGGGGGGGAAGAGGAGATAAGGGGAGAACGAGCAAGAGAAAGGGACGTTTGTAGAGCAGAGAGAGAGATAGAGACCTGGCTGGTTCTCAGTGTGAAATGAGGCTCCCTGCCCCAGAGAGGACTGGCTCCATCTATTAGCTTCCCCTCTGCCAATGCCAGGCTCTCAGCTAGAAGGCCTGACCCAGACTCCCTCCTGCTGGGTACAGATACCCCTGGAGCTAGCCATGTCTGTACACCAGGGCACCAGTTCACTTCACTCTATCTTAGCAGGTAGGCCATAGTTTCACTTTAGATTAGGACAATTATTGATAATAACTGTGAAAAAAAATATTTTGAATACATACATTTTAAGATGGGGGGATTCAACTTTATTTTCAAGTAGATATTGTTTACCCAGTAGCAGTTTTTTCATTTTGACATGGGGTCAAAGTTGGTAATCATTTTACAATGATTTGGGTGGAGAAGCTTGATTTTCAGAAGTTCCAAGAACTCAAAAACATTTGCTTTTGAGAAATTGTCTCACCAAAGCTGTGTTGTATTCTTTAGGTATCTCGTAGCTTATTTTCAAAGATGCATTACAAAATATATACAAATTCTACAAAAATGACTCATAACAATAATCGTGACCATTTGCATGGCAATTAATCGTTACTCAATCATCACAGCCCTACTTTAGATGCACTTACAGTATGAAGCATACCATTTATAAGCCATTCTGAATTTCTGAATGAGAATATCAGCTTCTGTAAAGTTACAGCCCCGACACAGGGGCCCTCAGCCCTATACATAGAAAAAGCACAGACATATCACCGAATTACAATACGCTCATATACATACTGTATCCAGTTTGCGTTCATCTACATTAGTGAGGAATCAGTTGGAAGTTTCAGATGTGTGATGTGAGTGAAGATATACGGTATACACTGATGAGCTCATCAGAATGAACTTCGTCACAGTTTGACAACAGAAGAGCAACATTTAGATCATGCTCAGTCAGACAGTAAATAAAAGGCTACAAATCGATAATGTATGATTATTCTTTTTCTGCCATTTCTTAGTAATAGGCCTAGGGTAGACATGAGTAGAGAACCTTCAGAAAACTCTCAGGGGATGGGCTGGAGTTGTTTGGGGCAGGTCCCACAGAGGGCCAGTCCCCTGAGGTTTTTAAATGTTTTATTTAGCTAGCCAAGTCAGTTGAGAACAAATTCTTATTCACAATGACGGCCTACCGGGGAACAGTGGGTTAACTGCCTTGTTCAGTAGCAGAACGACACATTTTTACCATGGTAGCTCAGGGATCCCATCCAGAAACCTTTTGGTTCCAAGCCCAACGCTCTAACCACTAGGCTACCTGCTGCCCCAGGTTACTGTATACCTCTCTGCATTATGGGTAAAGTGGGGTGGAAAGATGGAGAGAAGAGATTTCTTAATTCCATATTAACCCCTTACCCAAGACATCTCTACTAAAAGTTCAGTTGTTACAGATAATCTGACTGAAAATGATAACAGTGGCTCAGGTGGACACACCTTTGCAGTATGTTTGTATTTTCCTCGTAAAGAGTGAGATTTCACTCAGAGAAACTGCCCACCCCCCCTGTGAACACTACTCAAACAGAACTCTAATGGTCTCTGAGCTGCATATAGGCATATAGACCCCCTCTCAAGTCATGTTTGAACTACCAATCAATTTCCCTCACCCCTCTTTATTTGAAAGTACACTTAGAATGAGAAATGTTTTCAAAGTTCATCCCTCCCTGTCCTATGGATTTTTCTGACAGACAATGCAGGGACATCTACAGAGGAGAGTTCTGAAGAAGAGGAGGACGAAGAGGAGGAGGAGGATTCTGGTGAGCGGCTGCTAGAGATCAAAAACTCTCCATCACAGTATGAATCTTCAGGCTTTATCCCACCCTCTAACATAATGTTCTCTCTCTTTGTCTTTCAACAGACGGCTTTGCTGAGAAAGAAGGTGAGAAAAACACAGGCCTTGTTCTGTCAGCTTCGTCAGCTTCATCAAAATCATTTACAATCTGTGATGATACACGGTCACTCCAGCACCTGGCTTGTGTCTTTACTCAGTCAGTTAGGATCTTTTTAGAAATAATTGTATTATTTTTTGGCTTGTCCCAGTAGAATCTGAGGAGCCTGACGTTGAGGGTTCCTGTAATGGTGAGTGGGAACTAAAACGTCAGCCACAATGCCTATATCTGCCTTATCCTGCCTCTGAAATACAGATGAATAGCCTCTTTCACCTCAGAATGTCCTGAGTAGAATGATTGCTCCTCTCCTCCAACTTCCTTCATGAGGTGTAACTTATCTCTCCACAGAGTCAGAGTCGGCTCCTCAACCTGATGCAGAGGTTTCCCTTGCTAAAGGTATCACAAGTCATTCTACTACCAAATGTTTAGCTTTTTCCACAAAATGTCGAGCTATCCTAGACAAAGGAGATTGTAATGGTTGAAAGGCTAGAGAGAGGATATCTGGGTGCATTCATAGGTCTATGAAAATGTGTCTGCAAATCATAGTCTGTGAGGTAGAGTACTCCCCAAGAGGGAGTGCCTAGTTTGACTTTTGGCCTCTCCTTTGTCAGATGTGCCCCCCAAGCCATGCTGTGAAAAATGCAAGGCTGTCCAGCGGGTAAGTACATTTGTTTGATTGTGGAATTGAACGATAGTTGTGTAATAAAGCTTCAGAGACATACAGTATGGCTGTAGACTCACTAGAGGAACAGGGGCCAATCTTAGTCCCATGTCTGTTTCTCAATCAGAGTCAAGGCAATGAACTGGTTACTCCCAGGAGGATCTCTAAAGGACGCCTACAGTGAGTGGCTCTTCTACCTGTAGCCTCGTTCCTTCTCTTTCTCACTCAGACTCTCTCCTCTCTCTCCCTCTTTTTTCTCCATCTCCAAATCTCTTACTCTCTTGCTTACTTAGTATCTCTACCTCTCTTTTTTTAATAAATAAGAAAATCCCCAAACCACTAATGCCTCTCCTGCTGAGTGTCTGTCTGACTGGTATGAGTCTGTCCATCTCTCTGTGTTCTGTGTGTCAGGGTGCAGCTGGAGGGAGAGGGGACATATGAGTGCTCCGTCACCGGCCTGGTGTTTGAGGTGTCAGAGAGAGTCCTGATCCGCTACTCGGTCCTGTCCTGGTCCAAGTTTGGCATGTTCCTCAGGGACTCCTGGAGGTTCGCTGGGCCCATCTTCAACGTGGACTGTGTCAACAGCCCCTCATCCATCCTCACCTCCATCCAGTTCCCTCACTTCCTCTGCCTTGCTGACCCCGACAGTGAAATGACCTTTAGTGTCCTGCATATGAAGGACAGCTGTCCGGTGATCGAGCCCTCGGTAGACCACTCTGGCAGCCATGTAAAGTGGTGTGTATCGTCCCTGTCCCCGGTGGGGCCCATTGTCCAGAGTAGCAAGCCTGTAGAGCACCACGGGGTGGTCTTGGTGTATAAGGAACTGGCTCTGAACAACTCCTACTCCTTTCGCATCTACCTGGCCACCAACAACTCCTCCGACATTAAGGTGAGAGGGACACAGGGTGTGTGTATGCGGATCATTACAGTAACATCTTACTCAGAAAGAGAAATTAACATGATCAGAGGGATTGTAATGCCCACTGGCCTGACCTCCTGGCACTCTGACTCACACTGTGGTCTCTACTGAGGGAAATCACATGTCACACTGGAAGTCTGCGGTCTGTTTATTTGTGTGTGTGGTGATCAAGATGAGTTCATTTGTCACTGTATCAGAGGGCATTGGTGCATATTTATTAACAAATGATTGTATTGATTTGTGTATCTGTATCTAGGAATAACTCAGATGGAAACCCCAAACCTCATACATTAGATCTGAATCTAGCCCAGTGGACAACACTGGTTAACTTCATTGGGATAGGGGGCAGCATTTTCACTTTTGGATGAAAAGCGTGCCCAGAGTAAACTGCCTCCTACTCAATCCCAGATGCTAATATATGCATATTAGTAGTAGCATTGGATAGAAAACACTCTGCCATTTCTAAAACTGTTTGAATGATGTCTGTGAGTATAACAGAACTCATATGGCAGGCAAGAACCTGAGAAAAAATCCAAACAGGAAGTGGGAAATCTGAGGTTTGTAGTTTTCAACTCGGCCCCTATTGAAGATACAGTGGGATATTGGTTGTGTTGCACTTCCTAAGGCTTCCACTAGATGTCAATCGTCTTTAGAACGTTGTTTGATGCTTCTACTATGAAAGGGGGCTGAATGAGAGAAGAATTAGTCAGAGGTCTGCCAGCAGCCACAAGCTCAGTTACGCGCATTCACATGAGAGGTAGCTCCCGTTCCATTGCTTTTCTAATGGAATTCTCCGGTTGTAACATTATTGAACATTTATGATAAAAACATCCTAAAGATTGATTCTATACATCGTTTGATATGTTTCTACGACCAGTAATATAACTTTTTGGAATTTTCGTCCGACCTATCAGCTGGAAGTCACACGCGCGTTTCGATTTGTTTACCAAACGCCCTAACAAAAGGAGGTATATGGACATAAATGATGAACTTTATCGAACAAATCAAACATTTATTGTGGAACTGGGATTCCTGGGAGTGCATTCTGATGAATATCATCAAAGGTAAGTGAATATTTATAATGCCATTTCTGACTAATGTTGACTGCACAACATGGTGGATATTTATTTTGGCTGGTTTGGGCTCTGAGCTCCGTACTCAGATTATTGCATGGTATGCTTTTTCCGTAAAGTGTTTTTGAAATCTGACACAGCGGTTCCATTAAGGAGAATTTTATCTAAAGTTCCATGCATAACACTTGTATTTTCATCAACATTTATAATGAGTATTTCTGTAAATTGATGTGGCTCTCTGCAAAATCACTGCATGTTTTGGAACTACTGAACATGACACGCCACTGTAAAATTTGATTTTTCGATATAAATATGCATTTTATCGAAACAAAGCATACATGTATTGTGTAACATGAAGTCCTATGAGTGTCATCTGATGAAGATCATCAAAGGTTAGTGATTAATTTGATCTCTATTTGTGCCTTTTGTGACTCCTGTCTTTGGCTGGAAAAATGGCTGGGTTTTTCTGTGACTTGGTGGTGACCTAACATAATCGTTTGTGGAGCTTTCGCTGTAAAGCATTTTTGAAATCCGATAATGTGGCTGGATTAACAAGAATTGTATCTTTAAAATGGTGCCTAATACTTGTATGTTTGAGAAATTTGATTTATGAGATTTCTGTTGATTTGTATTTGGCACCCTGCAATTTCATTGGCTGTTCCGCTAGCGCTAGCGGAACCCCGTTCCCAGACAGGTTAAAATGACAATGTTTTTCCAACTGATAGGTTTATATTGGGATAGTAACACCATGTGTATAAAATATAGACCACAGTTAATATTTACTCTGTGATCTTACAGTCTTAGGTCACATGTCACCCAGTACCTGAAATGTGGTTTGAGCGCTGGTAGTGTGTAGAATCAGTGGTGTGTGTCTTAGTGTGATAGTAGTATCAGTGGTGAGGGGAATGGCTGAGTGATTGAATGCCTGAGCTCAGCAGAAACCCACATTAGAGCACTCAGCTTCAGAACAGGCCATTTAACCCTGCCTAACTGGCCAGGGAAAGGAGTTGTTGACCGTTAGGCAACAATAAGAAAGATTTTCCATCACACACCAAAATGACCATGGAAAACATCTCTGTCCATCAACTCCCATGTTTCCTGAACAGGGAATAGTCATCCCCGCTATTACCATTATTAGAATCTCTCGCTTACTAATGGTAAATCACTGGTCTACTTCTATCTATTCCTTTGTCTCTCTGCCTCTCTTTCTCCTCCTCTACCCCTCACTCACTCCAGGACATATGGAAGGAGGTGCGTTGCGCCAACAAGCGTTACTTGAAGGTAGAGAAGCCACCCACCTGTAAGTTGGATGAGAAGAGGTACCGCCTCATGAGTGAACCAGAGGGAGACATCAGCCCTGCGGTGAGGTTTCATTCACCCATTACTGCATAACCAGTAAGCACTGACCTACAGTACAGTTGAACTCAGAAGTTTACATACACCTTTTCCAAATACATTTAAACTCAGTTTTTCACAATTCCTGTCATTTAATCCTAGTAAAAATTCCCTCTTAGGTCTGTTAGGATCACCACTTTATTTTAGAATGTGAAATGTCAGAATAATAGTAGAGAGAATTACTTAATTCAGCTTTTATTTCTTTCATCACATTCCCAGTGGGTCAGAAGTTTACATACACTCAGTTAGTATTTGGTAGCATTGCCTTAACATTTGACCCAAGTTTAAATTGTTTTCGGGTAGCCTTCCCCAAGCTTTCCACAATAAGTTGGGTGAATTTTGGCCCATTTCTCCTGACAGAGCTAGTGTAACTGAGTCAGGTTTGTAGGCCGCCTTGCCTGCACATGCTTTTTCAGTTCTGCCCACAAATTTTCTATAGGATTGAGGTCAGGGCTTTGTGATGGCCACTCCAATACCTTGACTTTGTTGTCCTTAAGCCATTTTGCCACAACTTTGGAAGTATTCTTGGGGTCATTGTCCATTTGGAAGACTCATTTGCGACCAAGCTTCATCTTCCTGACTGATGTCTTGAGATGTTGCTTCAAAATATCCACATAATTTCCCTTACTCATGTTGCCATCTATTTTGTGAAGTGCACAAGACCCTCCTGCAGCAAAGCCCCCTCACAACATGACGCAGTCACCCCCGTGCTTCACGGTTGGGATGGTGTTCTTCGACTTGCAAACCTCCCCCTTTTTCTCCCAAACATAACGATGGTCATTATGGCCAAACAGTTCTATTTTTGTTTCATCAGACCAGAGAACATTTCTCCAAAAAGTACAATCTTTGTCCCCATGTGCAGTTGTAAACCTTAGTCTGACTTTTTTTATAGTGGTTTTGGAGCAGTGGATTCTTGCTTAGCGGCCTTTCAGGTTATGTCGATATAGGACTTGTTTTACTGTGGAAATAGATACTTTTGTACCCGTTTCCTCCAGCATCTTCACAAGGTCCTTTGCTGTTGTTCTGGGATTGATTTGCACTTTTCGCACCAAAGTACGTTCATCTCTAGGAGACAGAACGTGTCTCCTTCCTGAGTGGTATGATGGCTGCGTGGTCCCATGGTGTTTATACTTGCATACTCTTATTTGTACAGATGAACGTGGTGCCTTCAGGCATTTGGATTTTTTTTCCAAGGATGAACCAGACTTGTGGAGGTCTACAATTTTTTTTCCAAGGTCTTGGCTGATTTCTTTTGATTTTCCCATGATGTTGAGCAAAGAGGCACTGAGTTTGATGGTAGACCTTGAAATACATCCACAGGTATGCCTCCAATTGACTCAAATTATGTACATTTACCTATCAGAAGCTTCTAAAACTATGACGTAATTTTCTGGAATTTTCCAAGCTGTTTATAGGCACAGTCAACTTCTGACTCACTGGAATTGTGATACATTGAAATAATCTATCTGTAGACAATTGTTGGAAAAATGACTTGTGTCATGCACAAAGTAGATGTCCTAACCGACTTGCCAAAACTACAGTTAACAAGAACTTTGTGGAGTGGTTGAAAAACTAGTTTTAATGACTCCAACATAAGTGTATGTAAACTTCCGACTTCAACTGTATGTACGGTACACTGAGTGTACAAAACGTTAAGAACACCTTCCTAATATTGAGTTGCACCCCCTTTTGCCTTCAGAACAGCCTCAATTCGTCGAGGCAGGGACTCTACAAGGTATCAAAAACGTACCACAGGGATGCTGGCCCATGTTGACTCCAATGCTTACCACAGATGTGTCAAGTTGGCTGGATGTCATTTGGGTGGTTGACCGTTCTTGATACACATGGGAAACTGTTGAGCATGAAAAACGTGGCAGCATTGCATTTCTTGACACAAACCGGTGCGCCTGGCAACTACTACCATACCCTGTTCAAAGGCACTTAAATATTGTGTCTTGCCCATTCACCCTCTGAATGGTACACATACACAATCCATGTCTCTATTGTCTCTTGGCTGAAAAATCATTCTTTGACCCGTCTCCTCCCCTTCATTTAGACTGATTGAAGTGGATTTAACAAGTGAAATCAATAAGGGATCATAGCTTTCACCTAGATTCACCTGGTCAGTCTATGTCATGTAAAGAGCAGGTGTTCTTAATGTTTTGTTTACTCAGTGTATGTATGGTATGTCCCATGTGAGTTTATTCATAATGTTTCTTTTTTAAATTATTAATATATATATATATTTTTGAATTTAACCCCGTTTCGTGGTATCCAATTGTTAGTAGTTACTATCTTGTCTCATCGTTACAACTCCCGTACGGGCTCGGGAGAGACGAGGGTCGAAAGCCATGCGTCCTCCGAAACACAACCTAGGTGTTCTTAATGTTTTGTATACTCAGTGTTGGTACATTATGTACTGTGTGTGTTTATTCATAATGTCTGTGTTGTGTGTATGGTGTCCTGCAGGACTTGCCGTTCACGCTGGCCGTGACTAAATTGAAGGGATATTTTGAGGTGTTCTTTGAGCAGCCCCCTCCTTTCAAGGTCTCCCTCGTAGAGACAGAGTCCGACAAGACTGTGTGGTCAGCCACCATCAGAGAAGGTACATACACACCTGCTATGCGTATGTCTGTAATGTGTTGTGGGTTAAGGTGCAGGATATTAATTTATCTTCCTCTCAGGTGACTGTGTGGACAATACAGTTGAAAAGCCAAGGAAACTGACAAATAGTAAGTTTGTCATTTTTGTTTGCCCCCTCTCAATATCGGCATCAAGAGTTCACTTCATTCCAGTGTATGTTCTAGATATCAAGTTCTCTGTACACAAGCACTTTTCATCCAATCATAACAAAGTAGCTTTTGATTGACAAAGTGGCTTTTTTTCTCTCCTCTTCTGTAGACGGGAAGAGAAGCACCAGCACATCAGAGGAAGAGTTGCCCAAAAAGAGACGTCGGTGCGCAGATGAGTCAGGTGATGGTTTGAACACATCCATTGTGTCATTTGCTGTTATTCCTGTTGAGTTGCTGTTCAGTCGCCCTGAATCAAACCCTTAAAAGTCTGACGTTCCTCTGTTGTCCCCAGACGGAGTGCAGACAGTGCAGGTCCCAGATGTGTCGTCCAAGCAGCTGATGCAGGTGGCTAAGCTGCAGGGGAAGGAGTGGAAGCAAGTGGCTATCGGTTGCCTGGACCTGTCCTCCAAAGAGCTGGACGATATACAGGCCAGTGAGGAGGATGTCGACATGCAGAGGTACAGTAGATAGATATAGTATCTGCACCCTTAAAACGCAACTTTATATTACTCGCCAGCCATTATTTTGGGCATTTTTCATTGAAGCATTCTTGGTACACCGATCATTCAACAATTGTACAATAACTTACTTTCTTTGATTCATATTTTTGGTGATGATTTCTTTTTTAGATAATGGGACCCTAAATGTGACCCTCAACTTGTTTTGTGTTGGGTTTCAGGTTTAAGGCGTTGGAGCGCTGGAAGACTGGCAGGCCAAATGGTCAAGCCACGGTCACTCACCTCTTGATGAGCCTACAGGAGCTGGATGACCTGCCCAACAAGGTCCTCAAGACACTGCAAGGTTAGAGACACACATTAGACTAGAGCCACAAACACTCAATCACCTGTCTCCACACAGATATTTGTACTCATTCTTGTCTCCTACTAACATACACCCATTTCTGTCTCTCTTTCTGTCTGTGTTCTCCTCAGATATGATAGACAATAAAGCGGCCGAATGAGATATCTTTTGCCTCCCAAGGTCCCTACCTTTCCGCAGCCCTATCGTCAATGAGCCAGAGAGACAATGGGAGAGAGACGTTTGAACTCTTGCCTTGAAGACAGAAATCCCTCTGCTTCTGCTGTATTGCAGGGGTACTCTTACCCTACGAGGTCCGGAGCCTGCTGGTTTTCTGTTCTACCGGATAATTAATACACCTGGTGTCCCAGGTTTAAATCAGTCCCTGATTTGAAGGGAACAATGAAAAAATGCAGTGGAACTGGCTTCGAGGTCCAGAGTGGAGTTTGAGGGCTGTATGGAGTAGGATGAACGTTCCCGCTAGTCCAGGGATGGGAAACTCCAATCCTCAGGGGCCGGAGTGATGTCACATTTCTTCCCCATCCCTAGCTAACGCAGCTGATTTGAAACTAATTGCATTCTAAACTGAAGATCATAATTAGTTGATTATTGGAGTCAGGTGTGTTAGCTGGGGCAAAAGTGTGACACCAATCCAGCCCTGACTCACTGGACTGGAGCTGCCTGCCCTTGCTCTAGAGGCGGATCTAAGGTCAGCTTTGCATACCTCCTTCATAAATTGAGGATGGTACACTGATCCTAGATCAGAAGCATTATGTGTCCCCTGCCATTGCCTAGGCAGGGCGAGGCCAGGACACACCAGCCTAGCACTGTCAGCCCCTTCCAGCCCAAAATAATTGGGATTCAATTGCCTTCAAATGATATGTTTGATTTCTGCAGGCCTGGATGCTAGAGCTGGAGAACGTTGTGCTCTGCCTAGTAGTGATGTTTAGTAGTGGGAAACCCTGGCTTCTCACCCCTCATGTTCTCAGGATTTCAACAGGAGTTCAACAAAGGCATAGAAAGAGAATTACACCACAACCTTTAATCTTGAATGGTTATTTATGTTCTTAGACGTTCACAAATGGTCCATTAACCTGGAATAATGCAGGCGTTATGTAGAGGTACCCCAAACAGCCAGTAGCTGATGCTGTGACCTGCGGTGCATTGAAGACCTCTTATGTCATAGATGAGCTCTGGGAAATAGGTAGCTAATATGTAGCCAGTAACAGACATGTTGCTGCAGTATGGAAACTGCTAACACACTTACAGGGCTGTTGTCTCAAACATTGTACATTTTGTATTTTGATATTTCTCAATCAAGGCATTGCCACTTACTTAATCATGGAACAACTACTCAAGGAGTGTAGCTGTACTTTTAATACGGTGTACATATTTTCTGTTTTTTAAACTATACTGTAATTGTTTTTTTTTGTAGTCTGTGTTTGTTTGTTTTTGTGTGTGTGTTATGACCAAATTGAGCCGTCAAACTGACAATTGGGATAGCTAAGCTTCATCTCAGAAAATATTGGTAATATTTACATTTGTTTAGACTGGATCGTGTACATTCTGTAGCCTGGAAATCACTCTCAGTGTATTTGAACATGGTGGGATTGACTGAATTCCAGAAACCACTAATGTAGAAGGGTTTTTTTTGTTCATAAAAAGGACTACTAACTCATTTTAAACACCTTTCAATAGGGATGTCACTGTTGCCAATACTGGGACCCAAATACCCCAGGGAGAGTAACAATGATGAATGGGAAAACCATGAGTTAAGTTGTCTATTGGATGCCATTTCCAAGTGTGTACATATTTTTACACAGTGATCGCTCCGAAAAAGGCCATCATTAATATTCCATCCTTACATGTGTACTTCTGTAATGTTACAGCTCAGGTAAGGGCCTTCATAGGGCTCTGGGTATGGTGTCTAAGATTACAAATCTTTGACTGAATAAAATACATTTTTGCAAAATTTTTATAAATGTTTAATTGCAAATAATTTTCAGCTAGCAGATGATAGGCTTCATGGCTGTTAGGCTATGACTTAATCAAACATTTATCCTATGTAACCGGTTCTGTACCTTTCTGCGGTGTGTTCTGGTGAGGTGTATGTGGAAGGGAAAGCTCTGAAAACAATTCTGCCGGTTGTCTCTTTTAATGACTGCATGGAATGGAGACACATGCAAGGCAAATGTTAATGCTGCCGTCTGGACTCTCATAAGTACATTTATCACTCCTCATCACGCTTTAAGCAAACTCACATAAACCAAAAAATGCATTGTACATGTTAATATTTTCAAAAAACTTAACATTTCATTTTAAAAACATTAAGTGCTAAATATTTATTTAAGTGTACTATTGGCCTATTATACCTAAGGCATACTTGTCCAGAGCAACAAGCCTGTAGAGCACCACGGGGTGGTCCTGGTGTATAAGGAACTGGCTCTGAACAACTCCTACTCCTTTCGCATCTAACAGGCCACCAACAACTCCTCTGACATTAAGGTGAGAGGGACACAGGGTGTGTGTATGCGGATCATTACAGTAACATCTTACTCAGAAAGAGAAATGAACATGATCAGAGTGATTGTAATGCCCACTAGCCTGACCTCCTGGCACTCTGACTCACACTGTGGTCTCTACTGAGGGAAATCACATGTCACACTGGAAGTCTGCGGTCTGTTTATTTGTGCGTATATGTGTGGTGATCAAGATGAGTTCATTTGTCACTGTATCAGAGGGCATTGGTGCATATTAATTAACAAATGATTGTGTATTGATTTGTGTATCTGTATCTAGGAATAACTCAGATGGAAACCCCAAACCTCATACATTAGAGCAGCCCTGGTTCAAATGGCAATGTTTTCCCAACTGGTAGGTTTATATTGGAATAGTAACACCATGTGACATCAAATATAGACCACAGACAATTTTTACTCTGATATTACACAGTCTCTTAGGTCACATGTCACCCAGTTCCTGAAATGTGGTTTGAGCGCTGGTAGTGTGTAAAATCAGGGGTGTGTGTCTTAGTGTGATAGTAGTATCAGTGGTGAGGGGAATGGCTGAGTGACTGAATGCCTGAGCTGAGCAGAGACCCACATCAGAGAACTCCGCTTCAGTCCAAATGTTCATAAATGACCAGCATGGTCAAATAATTATCACAGTAGTTGTCGAGGGTGCAACAGGTCAGCACCTCAGGAGTAAATGTCAGTTGGCTTTTCATAGCCGATCATTGAGAGTATCTCTACCGCTCCTGCTGTCTCTAGAGAGTTCAAAACAGCAGGTCTGGGACAGGTAGCACGTCCGGTGAACAGGTCAGGGTTCCATAGCCGCAGGCAGAACAGTTGAAACTGGAGCAGCAGCACGGCCAGGTGGACTGGGGACAGCAAGGAGTCATCGTGCCAGGTAGTCCTGAGGCATGGTCCTAGGGCTCAGGTCCTCCAAGAGAGAGTAAGAAAGAAAGAGAGACTTAGAGAGCATACTTAAATTCACACAGGACACCGGATATAACAGACTGACCCTAGCCCCCCGACACACAAACTACTGCAGCATAAATACTGGAGGCTTAGACAGGAGTGGTCGGGAGACACTGTGGCCCCATCCGATGATTTCCCCGGACAGGGCCAAACAGGCAGGATATAACCCCACCCACTTTGCCAAAGCGCAGCCCCCACACCACTAGAGGGATATCTTCAACCACCAATTTACCATCCTGAGACAAGGCCGAGTATAGCCCACAAAGATCTCCGCCACGGCACAACCCAAGGGGGGGCGCCAACCCAGACAGGAAGACCATGTCAGTGACTCAACCCACTCAAGTGACGCACCCCTCCTAGGGACGGCATGGAAGAGCACCAGTACGCCAGTGACTCAGCCCCTGTAATAGGGTTAGAGGCAGAGAATCCCAGTGGAGAGCAGGGAACCGGCCAGGCAGAGACAGCAAGGGCGGTTTGTTCCTCCAGTGCCTTTCCGTTCACCTTCACACTCCTGGGCCAGACTACACTCAATCATAGGACCTACTGAAGAGATGAGTCTTCAATAAAGACTTAAAGGTTGAGACCGAGTCTACGTCTCTCACATGGGTATGCAGACCATTCCATAAAAATTGAGCTCTATAGGAGAAAGCCTTGCCTCCAGCTGTTTGCTTAGAAATTCTAGGGACAATTAGGAGGCCTCCGTCCACCAGCTCCCATGTTTCCTGAACAGGGAACAAGGTATCAAAAACGTACCACAGGGATGCTGGCCTTTGTTAACTCCAATACTTCCCACAGATGTGTCAAGTTGGCTGGATGTCATTTGGGTGGTTGACCATTCTTAATACACATGAGAAACTGTTAAGTGTGAAAAACCCGGCAGCGTTGCAGTTCTTGACACAAACCGGTGCGCCTGGCAACTACTACCATACCCTGTTCAAAGGCACGTAAATATTTTGTGTTTCTCATTCACCCTCTGAATGGTACACATACACAATCCATGTCTCTATTGTCTCTTGGCTGAAAAATCATTCTTTGACCCGTCTCCTCCCCTTCATTTAGACTGATTGAAGTGGATTTAACAAGTGAAATCAATAAGGGATCATAGTTTTCACCTAGATTCACCTATTCACCTATCAGTCTATGTCATGTAAAGAGCAAGTGTTCTTAATGTTTTGTTTACTCAGTGTATGTACTATGTGAGTTTATTCATAATTTCTTTATTTTTTTAATTATTTAAAGATAAAAAATAAAAAATGTTTTATTGAATTTTACCCCCTTTTCGTGGTATCCAATTGTTAGTAGTTACTATCATGTCTCATCGCTACAACTCCCGTACGGGCTCGGGAAAGACGAAGGTCGAGAGCAATGCGTCCCCCAAAACACAACCCGACCAAGCTGCACTGCTTCTTATTAACACAGCACGCATCCAACCCAGAAGCCAGCCGCACCAATGTGTCGGAGGAAACACAGTGCACCTGGCGACCTGGTTAGCGTGCACTATGCCCGGCCCGCCACAGGAGTCGCTAGTGCGCGATGATATCCCTACCGGCCAACCCTCCCTAACCCGGACGACGCTGGGCCAACTGTACGTCGCTCCACCGACCTCCCGGTCGCGGCCGGCTGCGACAGAGCCTGGGCGCGAATCCAGAGTCTCTGGTTTTATTCATAATTTCTGTGTTGTGTGTATGGTGTCCTGCAGGACTTGCCGTTCACGCTGGCCGTGACTAAATTGAAGGGATATTTTGAGGTGTTCTTTGATATTAATTTATCTTTCTCTCAGATGACTGTGTGGACAATACAGTTGAAAAGCCAAGGAAACTGACAAATAGTAAGTTTGTCATTTTTGTTTGCCCCCTCTCAATATCAGCATCAAGAGCACTTCATTCCAGTCAGTGTATGTTCTAGATATCAAGTTCTCTGTACACAAGCACTTTTCATCCAATCATAACAAAGTAGCTTTTGATTGACAAAGTAGCTTTTTTTCTCCTCTTCTGTAGACGGGAAGAGAAGCACCAGCACATCAGGGGAAGAGTTGCCCAAAAAGAGACGTCGGTGCGCAAATGAGTCAGGTGATGGTTTGAACACATCCATTGTGTCATTTGCTGTTATTACTGTGGTTTTATTCCTGTTGAGTTGCTGTTCAGTCGCCCTGAATCAAACCCTTAAAAGTCTGACGTTCCTCTGTTGTCCCCAGACGGAGTGCGGACAGTGCAGGTCCCAGATGTGTCGTCCAAGCAGCTGATGCAGGTGGCTAAGCTGCAGGGGAAGGAGTGGAAGCAGGTGGCTAAGCTGCAGGGGAAGGAGTGGAAGCAGGTGGCTAAGCTGCAGGGGAAGGAGTGGAAGCAGGTGGCTAAGCTGCAGGGGAAGGAGTGGAAGCAGGTGGCTAAGCTGCAGGGGAAGCGGTGGAAGCAGGTGGCTAAGCTGCAGGGGAAGAAGTGGAAGCAGGTGGCTAAGCTGCAGGGGAAGGAGTGGAAGCAGGTGGCTAAGCGACAGGGGAAGGAGTGGAAGCAGGTGGCTAAGCTGCAGGGGAAGCGGTGGAAGCAGGTGGCTAAGCTGCAGGGGAAGCGGTGGAAGCAGGTGGCTAAGCTGCAGGGGAAGAAGTGGAAGCAGGTGGCTAAGCTGCAGGGGAAGGAGTGGAAGCAGGTGGCTAAGCGGCAGGGGAAGGAGTGGAAGCAGGTGGCTAAGCTGCAGGGGAAGGAGTGGAAGCAGGTGGCTAAGCTGCAGGGGAAGGAGTGGAAGCAGGTGGCTAAGCGACAGGGGAAGGAGTGGAAGCAGGTGGCTAAGCTGCAGGGGAAGCGGTGGAAGCAGGTGGCTAAGCTGCAGGGGAAGCGGTGGAAGCAGGTGGCTAAGCTGCAGGGGAAGAAGTGGAAGCAGGTGGCTAAGCTGCAGGGGAAGGAGTGGAAGCAGGTGGCTAAGCGGCAGGGGAAGGAGTGGAAGCAGGTGGCTAAGCTGCAGGGGAAGGAGTGGAAGCAGGTGGCTAAGCTGCAGGGGAAGGAGTGGAAGCAGGTGGCTAAGCGGCAGGGGAAGGAGTGGAAGCAGGTGGCTAAGCTGCAGGGGTAGGAGTGGAAGCAGGTGGCTAAGCGGCAGGGGAAGGAGTGGAAGCAGGTGGCTAAGCTGCAGGGGTAGGAGTGGAAGCAGGTGGCTAAGCGACAGGGGAAGGAGTGGAAGCAGGTGGCTAAGCGGCAGGGGAAGGAGTGGAAGCAGGTGGCTAAGCTGCAGGGGAAGGAGTGGAAGCAGGTGGCTAAGCGGCAGGGGAAGGAGTGGAAGCAGGTGGCTAAGCGACAGGGGAAGGAGTGGAAGCAGGTGGCTAAGCGGCAGGGGAAGGAGTGGAAGCAGGTGGCTAAGCGGCAGGGGAAGGAGTGGAAGCAGGTGGCTAAGCTGCAGGGGAAGGAGTGGAAGCAGGTGGCTAAGCGGCAGGGGAAGGAGTGGAAGCAGGTGGCTAAGCGGCAGGGGAAGGAGTGGAAGCAGGTGGCTAAGCTGCAGGGGAAGGAGTGGAAGCAGGTGGCTAAGCGGCAGGGGAAGGAGTGGAAGCAGGTGGCTAAGTGGCAGGGGAAGGAGTGGAAGCAGGTGGCTAAGTGGCAGGGGAAGGAGTGGAAGCAGGTGGCTAAGCGGCAGGGGAAGGAGTGGAAGCAGGTGGCTAAGCGGCAGGGGAAGGAGTGGAAGCAGGTGGCTAAGCGGCAGGGGAAGGAGTGGAAGCAGGTGGCTAAGCGGCAGGGGAAGGAGTGGAAGCAGGTGGCTATCGGTTGCCTGGACCTGTTATAAATAGCTAACCAATAGCTACCAGGAATATCTGCATTGAACCTTGTTGCACTAACTATTTTGACTCATCACATACATTACTTTTACTGTTCGTTATTTATCCCGTTGCCTAGTCACTTTATCCCTACCTACATATACATACTGTATCTACCTCAATTGCCATGTACCCCTTCACATCGACTCTGTACTGGTTCCCCGTGTATATAGCTAAGTTATCATTACTCATTGTGTATTTTTCTTATTGTGTTGTTATTTTTCTATGTATTCCTCTTTTTACATTTTCAATTTTTCTACTATTTCAATTTTTTTCTCTGCATTGTTGGGAAGGGCCAGTAAGCATGTAACAAATAACATTTGCCAGTAGTGTAAAGTAACTAAGTAAAAAATACTTTGAAGTACTACTTAATTAGTTTTCTTGGGTATCTGTACTTTATTTACTATTTATATTTTTGACAACTTCTACTTTTACTCTACTACATTCCTAATGAAAATATGTACTTTTTACTCCCGTACATTTTCCCAAAAGTACTCGTTACGTTACATTTCAAATGCTCACGGAGGACAGCAGTATAGTCCTATTCACTCACCTATAAATACACTGCTCAAAAAAATAAAGGGAACACTAAAATAACACGTCCTAGACCTGAATGAATGGAATATTCTTATTAAATACTTTTTTATTTACATAGTTGAATGTGCTGACAACAAAATCACACAAAAATTATCAATGGAAATCAAATTGATCAACCCATGGAGGTCTGGATTTGGAGTCACACTCAAAATGAAAGTGGAAAACCACACTACAGGCTGATCCAACTTTGATGTAATGTCCTTAAAACAAGTCAAAATGAGGCTCAGTAGTGTGTGTGGCCTCCACGTGCCTGTATGACCTCCCTACAACGCCTGGGCATGCTCCTGATGAGGTGGCGGATGGTCTCCTGAGGGATCTCCTCCCAGACCTGGACTAAAGCACGATCTGGTATGCATAATAAAAGGAATTTGATGTACAGCACTTACTTTTACTTTTTACTCCTACGCAGGTATGACAATTTAGTACTTTTTCCACCACTATACTTAAGCACATTTAAAACCAGATACTTTTACTTTTTACTCCTACGCAGGTATGACAATTTAGTACTTTTTCCACCACTATACTTAAGCACATTTAAAACCAGATACTTTTACTTTTTACTCCTACGCAGGTATGACAATTTAGTACTTTTTCCACCACTATACTTAAGCACATTTAAAACCAGATACTTTTACTTTTTACTCCTACGCAGTTATGACAATTTAGTACTTTTTCCACCACTATACTTAAGCACATTTAAAACCAGATACTTTTACTTTTTACTCCTACGCAGGTATGACAATTTAGTACTTTTTCCACCACTATACTTAAGCACATTTAAAACCAGATACTTTTACTTTTTACTCCTACGCAGGTATGACAATTTAGTACTTTTTCCACCACTATACTTAAGCACATTTAAAACCAGATACTTTTACTTTTTACTCCTACGCAGGTATGACAATTTAGTACTTTTTCCACCACTATACTTAAGCACATTTAAAACCAGATACTTTTACTCAAATAGTATTTTACTGGGTGACTTTCAATTTCACTTGAGTCTTTTTCGATTAAGCTATCTTTGCTTTTATTGAGTACTACCATAGAAATAGAATCTCTAGAAGGGGCTTATTTAGACTGGTAAGCTCATGGGCACGCTCTAGAAGGGGCTTATTTAGTCTGGTAAACTCATGGGTGCACTCTAGAAGGGGCTTATTTAGATTGGTAAGCTCATGGGTACACTCTGGAAGGGGCTTATTTAGACTGGTAAGCTCATGGGTACACTCTAGAAGGGGCTTATTTAGACTGGTAAGCTCATGGGTACACTCTGGAAGGGGCTTATTTAGACTGGTAAGCTCATGGGTACACTCTAGAAGGGGCTTATTTAGACTGGTAAGCTCATGGGTACACTCTAGGAGGGGCTTATTTAGACTGGTAAGCTCATGGGTACGGCAATTTGACTGGTAATTTTTATTGAACCTTTTTTTAACCAGGCAAGCCAGTTAAGAACAAATTCTTATTTACACTGATGACCTACCAAAAGGAAAAAGGCCTCCTGTGGGGACGGGGGCTGGGATTAAAAATAAATAAATATAAATACAGGACAAAACACATCACAACAAGAGAAACAACACAACACTACATAAAGAGAGACCTAAGACAACAACATAGCAAGCGAGCACACATGACAAAACAGCATGGTAGAAACACAACATAACAACAACATGGTAGCAACACACCATGGTAGTAGCACACAACATGGTACAAACATTATTGGGCACAGACAACAGCACAAAAGGCAAGAAAGGAGAGACAATAATACATCACTCAAAGCAGCTACAACTGTCAGTAAGACTGACCATGATTGAGTCTTTGAATGACGAGATTGAGATAAAACTGTCCAGTTTGAGTGTTTGTTGCAGTTCGTTCCAGTCGCTAGCTGCAGCGAACTGAAAAGACAAGTGACCCAGTGATGTGTGTGATTCGGGGACCTTTAACAGAATGTGACTGGCAGAACCGGTGTTGTATGTGGAGGATGAGGGCTGCAGTAGATATCTCAGAGGGGGGGAGTGAGGCCTAAGAGGGTTTTATAAATAAGCATCAACCAGTGGGTCTTGCGACGGGTATACAGAGATGACCAGTTTACAGGAGTATAGAGCGCAGTGATGTGTCCTTTAAGGAACATTGGTGGCAAATCTGATGGTTTGGCACCAACGGTAAAGCCACTCGAGAGCACCCTTACCTGCTGATCGATAAATTATGTCTCCGTAATCTAGCATGGGAAGGACGGTAATCTGAATCAGAGTTAGTTTGGCAGCTGGGGTGAAAGAGGAGCGATTACAATAGAGGAAACCAAGTCTAGATTTAACATTAGCCTGCAGCTTTGATATTTGCTGAGAGAAGGACAGTGTACCATCTAGCCATACTGCCAAGTACTTGTATGAGGTGACTATCTCAAGCTCTGAACCCTCAGAGGTAGTAATCACACCTGTGGGGAGAGGGACATTCTTTTTACCAAACCACATGACCTTTGTTTTGGAGGTGTTCAGAATAAGGTTACGGGTAAAGAAAGCTTGTTGGACACTAAGAAAGCTTTGTTGTAGAACATTTAACACAAAATCCGGGAAGGGGCCAGCTGAGTATAAGACTGTATCATCTGCATATAAATGGATGAGAGAGCTTCCTACTGCTTGAGCTATGTTGTTGATGCAAATTGAGAAGAGCATGGGGCCTAGGATCGAGCCTTGGGATACTCCCTTGGTGACAGGCCATAGCTGAGACAGCAGATTTTCTGACTTTATACACTGCACTCTTTGAGAGAGGTAGTTAGCAAACCAGGCCAAAGACCCCTCAGAGACAGCAATACTTAGCCGGCCAACAAGAATGGAATGGTCTACCGTATCAAAAGCTTTGGCCAAGTCAATAACAATAGAAGCACAACATTGCTTAGAATCAAGGGCAATGGTAAACTCATGGGTACACTCCATATGGCTGGTACTGTGATGCAGTTATGTCCATGGCAATTTAGAATGTTCAATCAACTAATGCTGGATTTCCATGGGATTATAGAATGCTCATTCAAATGATGCTAAGTGATGTGGCTTACAATCAAGTTGTCATCTGAACCTAGGTTTATAAAAGCACCCTGACCAGCATTACTGCAATATCCACAACTA
The DNA here is from genome assembly GCF_045791955.1 of Oncorhynchus clarkii lewisi. NCBI lineage: Eukaryota > Metazoa > Chordata > Actinopteri > Salmoniformes > Salmonidae > Oncorhynchus > Oncorhynchus clarkii. The sequence continues at coordinate 15,054,080 of NC_092173.1, read as the reverse complement.
CAGATATCACAAATATCCCGATACTGCATGGAATACTGAAAACTAAGGTATATACTGAACAGGATGCAGTGCAAAAACGACAATCGAAGGACCTCGGGTCTTGAGCTATGGCCATTGGTGTCTGAACCCTCCGTGGACCCGTCAAGACATTCCCAGGTCCCGGCAGACTGGACCCGCGAGACCTCGAGACGTGTGGGAGGACGAGGATGGGCAGTCATTACTATACCTGTCCGTTGCTCACGACCTCCCAGCAGATGACTGAAATCAAAGGCCGGCTGGGAGGATGACTCCAAGCACGCGGTGTCGCATTTGACTAATGCAGGCACGGTGATAACAAAGACTCTTGCCACCCACAGGGAGACACTGTAGATGGGGCAGAAATGTTCTCATCACCTGAGCCGGATGTGGACGACAAGAGCGGCCTGATAGCCAAATTCGCATACACTAAGAAATGTACCTTACGGAAGCCGCTGAGGTTGCCCAAGAGATAGCCGAAGGAGAGGAAAGAAGCTCTGCGTAAAGAAAACATTGGGCCGAAGAACCTGATGAGAAGCCTGAGGATCTCCGTGGAAGACATGGACACCCTGAAGAACATGGTTCTGGAGATGCGTAAATACCTGGAGGAGAGCAACAGCACCACTGCACGGCTGGAGACTCGACGTCTGCAGCTCCAACAGCAGAATGACGCCTTCATGGATACAATTGAAAGTCTGAACAAGATCTTTCCACTCTTAAGCACGAGAGACCTGAGGATAGGGTGAAGTTATGGGATCAGAATGGCTGGCTGTATTGGCCTATTGCAGTAACTTTTCTTCACAGGAAGAGTTAATCCAGATGAAAGCTTCCCTCATTGAGGAGATGCAGGTAGCTTAGTGGTTAGAGCGTTGGGTCTGTAACTGAAAGGTTGCTGGCAAGCTGACAAGGTAAATATCTATCGTTCTGCCCCTGAACAAGGCAGTTAACCCACTGTTCCTGTCATTGTAAATAAGAATTTGTTCTTAACTGACTTGCCTAGTTAAATAAAGGTTCAAATAAAATAATGTAAAGCGCTGTGGCTGAAAGCACATGCCACAACCTGGAGTTTCAGGCGAGGGTGCAGGACTTGGAGGTGCAAATTGCAGAAGCCAGGAACGCTGGTAAAGAACATGAGATGACAGCTCCATTGTGCGCAGGAAAAGGGCCCATTCCTTCACCGAGGAACTTGTGCAATGTGACATGAACTCTGTTGATGAAGAGATAAGTGGAGGTTTCAACCACTGCGACCCAGAGCTGCCTGGGGAGAAATCTGCTCGGCAGGCTCCAGAAGGTGGTCTGCCAGGCAAGGATGTTCGCCCAGGGTGGCATGGTTTCCTTGTGCGTAATGGCTGCAAGTGTGCCCACATGCCAAATTGGACAAGGGGTTCAATACGGAGACCTGCTTGAAGACGCAGAAAAGGGCTTTTTCATATCTTATGCGACTATTAAACACATGGCCTTCCCTCCCGTCTGAATGATATTATATTTCAACATGTTCCATAAAGATAAGGTATTTTTACAACAAACAAAAGCGTATTTAGCCTATTCATGGATAGAACGTTTAAGCCCACGGAGTAACACAGACAACAAAGCTAACATTAACAGCCAGTCAATATAATAAATACATAATCAGTCTCAGTAAGCTTGTAATAAATACTTTATTACAAATATTCCAATAAATAACATTAACATATTGTTAAATAAATACATACATTTCATAAATCAAATAAATAAATAAATCCCAGTCCTTAAATATAGGAATAAATAAATAAATAGATTGACCAACATGATCTTCATTGACTAGTTTTGCACTAAACCTACTATCATTCAGCTCTAACTGAGCCAAAGGAGTTTAGATAGCTCATGTCCTACTCATCTAGGCATTCACAGTGTAGTGCAGTAAGTATTCAACAGTTATGATGGCAAAGTAGTTGTTGAGGATGATGTCTGATGATGAAGATGACAATCAGGGTTGCTGATGATTCACTTTTTGATGGTGATGATGATGATGATGAAGATTATCAGCACTTGTTATAGTTGATGATGATGAGAAATCGGATGATTTTGAAGATGAGGGTTTTACTTCCTGTGGTCCCCAGCAGAGATGTAGCCCATTGCTCTGCTGATGGTGATGACCCGGAGGTGGAAGCCCTTCAGTAACTTACACAGATGGACCCTCTGGTCCACAGAGTTACCACTAGTCAGCTTAGCGTCTGCAACCTGCAGGGCAAAAGGAAACAAAGCTTAACTTTATAAAAATGCTAACTTTAAGTCCATAGTTGTATGCGTGCCAATAACATTTGTGCTGTTTCAAACACAGAGAAACAAATTTTTTTTGTATACAGTTTTGTAATTGTCTATATGAGTTTGTTGTCATTAGAAAACTGAATCAAAAGAAAAAGGAAAATTCAGGGAAGGAAGGAATGTTTTATGACAAAAAAAAAAAGAAATAGAAAAATCTAATCTTACTTGTGAGGAAGGATCCCCTTGTGTGGATGGACAATTATTGAGTAGGTTCTTGGTGTCCTGGACAGTGGAGCTGAGGTCGGCTTGTTTGTAAGCCTGTAGTGAGGCAGCATAATGTCCTAGGTCTGCTCGGATGTTCCTCAGACACGCACTCTGTCAGAAGAAAATATAAAGATGGACAGAGATCAGACAATCAGACATATAGGAAGCAGTTGAAATGGGTGAGCTAAGAATGGGTGAATTATGTGAAATGCCATCACTATAAAATCTACAGACTGTCTAAAGATCTAACTATTTATTTTTAAAACTGTGGATTTATATACAATGATGCAATATTGTAAGAACACAATAGTTACCTCACTGAATGTGGTGTTCCGTTGACCAGAGCATCTTGTGTTCTGAGGAAATAGAGCAAAATAATGCATCAATCGACTGATTTATATCACTATTCTGTAAATCCTAATTATCACTTTCAATTAATACTTAAAAGTCCGAGAAAGTATAATTTTAAAAAATTATGTTTATATGAATTTAGCAAATGACTGTGACTTACCCTGTCCGTGTTGGGTTCGCAGGCTAGGACTGTCTGGGTCTTACTGTTCACCTCCACGCGCTGCTCCGAGCAGTTTAAACCCCCAAACAGGTTTTCCTATCAAGGGAAAATGATTCAATTAGTAAGTGGATACATTAATCACAAACTGTGTGAATAAACTGTAAGCATATCAGGGGAAAATTATTCAATTAGTAAGTGGATACATTAATCACAAACTGTGTGAATAAATTGTAAGCATATCAACGATACAGACGGATTGACTGACTGAATGAACAATACATTAGATGTGAAATAAAAGTTCAAATTCATTCGTTATAATTGTCACTCACGTTGTCCAGGAGCTTTCTAACATTCTTGACGAGCTCTCTGGAGAGGTCAGCGCACTGCCCGCATTTCTCAGTGTCCAAACTCCGCGGCGTGCGCACTGGGGTTCCCATGGAGACTTGGCAGAACAAAGCGAGCAACAGCACACAGCTGGTAAAGTCTGTGTGGAGGGAGGACACAATCAGTCAGCACCAACCAATGCATCACCCCAATAATCCTCTAAACAGACCAATAATAAAATGTCATTCTTTAACTCCATAATTGAAAACGGAAGACTATGTCAAGTTTGAGGCATATAATTTCAGAGGGTTAGTTGATACAAAAATGATGTACAAATAAAATGAATACTCACATAAATAAAAGTTTGGCAGCATGATTCTGAGATCTTTGACTCAAGTGTGGCGTAAACTGATAGGTGTTGTCATCTTTGCTTCATCTGATCATTATATAGAGCCGTGCAGCGCTCCTTGAGGGAATTCCCTGGACAGATTTAAACACTGAATTACAAACAACAAAACAACAAGAGACACCGAAATGAAAGCGACGCGTCAGTCGTGTGTAATTTCCTGAGTGGTCTCTGTTTGCATCTCGGCCAATGAGTGACTCCTTCAAGTGAAACTGGAATTAACAGCCAGGGGCTCGTTTCGATTTGCATGAGTAGGCTCAAGAGGAAGCCAATGCCTTAAAGTGAATGAATAATACAATACCGATATATATTTGTTTTACATTACAGTTAAAGTAATGCAGTTCAACTCTATAACTGAGTCACATTCTCTTGTGGGCAGCATATCACTGCGTAACCCAACTCGATCCAGAAACTTTGCAGCACCCACCGATTGCAAAAAAAACTACGTGAGACAGGCATTCCGATGTCAGTGTTTTACGTTTGTTCCGTATTTTAATTGTAATTGTCAAAACTAGACAGATGAATAATGTTAGAAAGGTTTTTCTAAATGATTGTGCTATAGGCCTAGAGATATTGTGGGTGGGTAGTAGCCTTTAGTCTACTTTGACATGAGCCTCTTCTCTAGAAGGCTGATTGTCTTAAACTACATTCATAGTTGTTTTTATTTCATGCTTTCAATTATACATTATAAACATACATTTCGTAAGAACCAAAAACAATGTAAATAGGGAATAGGTTTAATTTCCCAACTTTTGATTGAGTTCTTCACTACAGGGGTCAGAATAAAGAGGTTGTTTCATCAATTCGGTGACTTTTGAGAAGTAACTTCTTTAAAAAATGTAGATTTCTATGTAGATTTCACCTAATTTGTATATTCTGTCATAAAGAGCACGTGTTCAACTTAAACATATATATATATATATATTTTTTTAAAGAATAAAGCAAATGCCTATTAAGTGTCAGATAAAGTAACATGGTTGACCATAATAGGGTTGATTAGATGATTTAATCTTAAATCAATCATAAATCTCTCTGTGACAGTGGCAGTTGGGAGGGGGGGTCGATTCCCAATGTTGATCAGTACTAAAATGCATGCAGGAGTATGCTAAACCATGACTCAAATGTAATGGGATTGCCCATGACCCCTGCACACCTCCACAATTTTAACCCTGGCATTTGAATTTGTTTACCATTGGCCTGTTTACTTAAGAAAGTACACCTCTTCCCGTAAAGGCTGACTCTCAGGGCCTGTAGAGAAAGAGAGGCCATGGTGAGTCAATCTGCAGGGGAGAGTTTCACAGAAGTGGATGATGCTTGTGGTTGTGACCATTGATATGAGATCAGACCTTTCAAAACCACAATCACAGTAAAGCACAGAGCTATCTTAGGCCTAAGGTTTAAAATCATCTACTCTTTAAAATAAGGTGGTTTTGTATGACTGTTCATCGAAAAATGTAATAATAGAAAAACTGATGCATTCTTCATACTTCACACTCTTGTTGCCTCTGAATAAAATATTCAGCGGAGTGATCAGGTTTTCTCTTCCCAGATGGCAGTGATGTCGGTATGGTTATTAATTTATGAATTATGTCCAAAATCCTACAATGCACTTGTCAGTATTAGTATTACATAATTATGAAATAGTCATAAATGCACTGTTAATGTACTGTGTTTTGCCAGTTTGCACTTATAGTATTTACAATAATATCTCAATCTCTGTCCACTTTTCTTAACAGACTGCACACCAAACCACAATATATGAAACAAAGTTTATTTTTTATTTTACATATCTGTACATAAACATTTCTTCCCTCAAATAAAAATTCTCAATACAATAGGATGTAAATGATATTAACACATTTATTTATTTAAAATGACTCGTGTCAGAAAATCAACATTCACAAAATGTTGAAGACCGATCAGAGTGAATGTATTACCAAAAGTTGCAACTCCACTACAAGGCAGGCAGGTTTCCTTTACACTCTTTTAGCACCTTCAAATAAACATTCCTCAGTTGAAAACTACCAATTGTGCAGAATAAAAAGAGGTTGACTTTGAAATACTTAAAAATGACCTTTTAACTTAAAATAGTCTGAAGTTAGTCTTCATAGTTTTATACAATGTTTCTTTTTTTCTCTTTTAACTGACTTTCTACTAATTTCTCACTATTATTATTTTTTCTCCACCATTTTGTATTGACAGTTATAATTTAGTGGCGAATGTAAAAAGTTAAAAATAAACAATAGCGAAGCAAGGCCGATCACTGCACAGGAAGCCGGGGACAGTATCCATGACAACACACAATCAGTTTCCTCTTCTCCCAGGAAGCAGGAAATTCTCTGTCTTTAGCGCTGGGACAACCACAGAAGCAAATGAAAGGCTGGACTTCCTCTGGCTGCTGCCACCATGAGAGAGGGGCAGACAGAGGGGGAGCAGCGAGAGACATGGGGCAGGGCACAGGGACCAAGATGGGGCAGGAGTGAAGTAAAGGGATGGGGTAGGGTCGAGGTGTCTCATTTGGATGGGGTCTTCTCAGCCATGTGTTTCTGCTGGCTCTCAGCATGCCTGAGTAAAAACAATATGATGATTAGATAAACTACTTTATTAGCTGCAGCAAATATATCACACTGTGGTTAACGTCTGTCTCAAAGACAGAGTTCCCCTAATCATTCTCTGGCCTGTTTGAGGTCCTTGTTCTTGCAGCTGTGTGTGTGCGTGTGTTTGTGTGTGCTCCTGTATGAAAATCATGCAAATGTATAACCTTTGCTAAACATCAGTCCCAAAGACAGAGTTCCCCAAATCATTCCTGGCCTGTTTGCGGTCATAGCCCTGGAGGCTGTGTGTGTGTGTGTGTGTGTGTGTGTGTGTGTGTGTGTGTGTGTGTGTGTGTGTGTGTGTGTGTGTATGTATGTGTGTGTGTGTGTGTGTGTGTGTGTGTGTGTGTGTGTGTGTGTGTGTGTGTGTGTGTGTGTGTGTGTGTGTGTGTGTGTGTGTGTGTCTCTCTCCGTGGGTGTGTGTGTTTGTTTGTTTGTTTGTTTGTTTGTTAGATAGCATCACCACCTGGTCAGGTCCTCTATGTCCACCAGCATGGCATCCTGCTCCATGTGCAGTTCATCCCTGATCAGCAGCAGCTGCACCAGCTCCTCATTCAGGCCTGGAGAAGACAAACATCAGAACAACGTCAGAAAAACATTAGAGCAACAACACACCATTAGAACACTAACATACACCAGGTGCTGGATTCAATCCATATCGCAGAAGTATTGTGGAAGATCTGTGTTAAAAGGTCATTTCCGATTGAGCCGACATTTGCAGCGGTTACAGTGAATGCAGTCTCCGCCAACGCGGGAATATTGCTTTTATATATAATTTCAATCGAGCTATAACACGGATCTTCCACGATACAGATTGAATCCAGTCCCAAGTCATACGATACACATATTTCGATTAGAACATTTATTTTTAAACCATGCCACTAAAATACAAGATCCTATAGCAACATTTTTTTGTGGGGGATTTTTGGGCCTTCTTGGTAAAATGAGGTATTGTACGTCTTTCACCAGTTTCATCACACATGCATCCAACTTACATTGTCTGAAATGACTGTCAATACCAAATATACAGTCCCTAACTAACAATGTGTGTATGTGCGTGAGTGTGCCTGTGGTCTTGTTTTTCTATCCTCGTGGGGACCTCAAATCCCTAAAAGTCCTCACAAGGATTGTAAAACAAGGAAAATTCTCACTCTTGGGGAAATTTCCCACATCCCCACAAGGACAAAGGCTATTTTAAGCTTAGGGGCCAATGGTTAGGGTTAGGTTTAGGGTTAGGGGTTAGACAAAAATAGGATTTTAAAATGGAAATACATTTTAGGTCCCCACAAAAATAGAAAAACATGTGTGTGCGTGTGTGTGTGCGTGTGTGGTACTCACTCTCTATCTGGGAGTGCAGGTCGTTGACTATAACCTGTAGTTGTCCCAGGGTCATGTCTCTCAGGTCTGTAGGCTTCAGGCTCCTCTTCATCAGGCACTCACTGATGTGGGGCATGTGGGGCAGCTAGAGAGAAACGCACACAACACCAGGTAGAAATACACACACATTTTCAGAAACATACAGCACATCAGAAATGTACAAGTACCAAATATGTACACTCATTGATATGGACTCTTGGGCACTACAGAACCCAACGACACTGCAGTATATGTGGGTGTGAGTGTGTGTAGGCCTATGTGTGTTTGTGTGTGCAAGATGGTGCAGATGCTTGAGGAAAGGTGCCATTTCAGTTTAATCTGCATCTCATAAATATATCCAGCTGCTGAAAGCAGCCCCATGCTACAGGAGCTGCCCAGCTCGAGCACTAGACTGTAATATGATGCAAAGCCCAATCTCTCCAGCAGGGGTCAGCCTAGTGACTTGACTGTCACAGCAATATACAGTACAGCAATGGTCCCTGAACTGACCCTAGTCATAGAGAGCTACAGGAAACAACTCTGTCTCCTTCCTTCTGGCCATAGCTGTGGGATGTAGGGGTGCTGAAGGTGTTGTAGCACCCCCTAAAAAATCTGAATATACACTACCAGTCAAAAGTTTTAGAGCACCTACTCATTCAAGGGTTTTTCTTTATTTTTACTGTTTTCTACATTGTATAATAATAGTGAAGACATCAAAACTATGAAATAACACATATGGAATCATGTAGTAACCAAAAAAGTGTTAAACAAATCAAAATATATTTTATATTTGATATATTCAAATAGCCACCCTCTGCCTTGATGACAGCTTTGCACACTCCTGGCATTCCCTCAACCAGCTTCATGAGGTAGTCACCTGGAATGCATTTAAATTAACAGGTGTGCCTTGTTAAAAGTTAATTTGTGGAATTTCTTTCCTTCTTAATGCATTTGAGCCAATCAGTTGTGTTGTGAAAAGGTAGGGGAGGTAATACAGAAGATACTATTTGGTAAAAGACCATAAGACCATATTATGGCAAGAACAGTTCAAATAAGCAAAGAGAAACAACAGTCCATTATTACTTTAAGACACGAAGGTCAGTCAATAGGGAACATTTTAAGAACTTTGAATGTTTCTTCAAGGGCAGTCGCAAAAACCCTCAAGTGCTATGATGGCTCTCATGAAAAAAAAGAAGACCCAGAGTTACCTCTGCTGCAGAGGATAAGTTTATTAGAGTTACCTCTGCTGCAGAGGAAACGTTTATTAGAGTTACCTCTGCTGCAGAGGATAAGTTTATTAGAGTTACCTCTGCTGCAGAGGATAAGTTTATTAGAGTTACCTCTGCTGCAGAGGATAAGTTTATTAGAGTTACCTCTGCTGCAGAGGATAAGTTTATTAGAGTTACCTCTGCTGCAGAGGAAACGTTTATTAGAGTTACCTCTGCTGCAGAGGATAAGTTTATTAGAGTTACCTCTGCTGCAGAGGATAAGTTTATTAGAGTTACCTCTGCTGCAGAGGATAAGTTTATTAGAGTTACCTCTGCTGCAGAGGATAAGTTTATTAGAGTTACCAGCATCAGAAATTGCAGCCCAAATGAATGCTTCATAGAATTCAAGTGACAGACACATCTCCACATCAACTGTTCAGAGGAGACTTTGTGAATCAGGTCTTCGTGGTCAAATTGCTGCAAAGTGGTTAGAGCGTTGGACTAGTAACCGAAAGTAACCGAAAGGTTGCAAGATCGAATCCCCGAGCTGACAAGGTAAAAATCTGTTGTTCTGCCACTGAACAGGCAGTTAACCCACTGTTCCTAGGCTGTCATTGAAAATAAAAATTTGTTCTTAACTGACTCGCCTAGTTAAATAAAGGTTAGAAAAACACCACTAAAGGACACCAAGAAGAAGAAGAGACTCGCTTGGTTCAAAACACACGAGCAATGGACATTAGACTTTTGGAAATTTGTCCTTTGGTTTGGAGTCAAATTAGAGATTTTTGATTCCAACAGCCGTGTCTTTGTGAGACGCAGAATAGGTGAACGGATGATCTCTGCATGTGTATTTCCCACCGTAAAGCATGGGGAGGGGGAGGTGTGACGGTGTGAGGGTGCTTTGCTGGTGACACTGTCTGTCATTTATTTAGAATTCAAGGCACACTTAACCAGCATGGCTACCACAGCATTCTGCAGCGATATGCCATCCCATCTGGTTTGCACATAGTGGGACTATCATTTGTTTTTCAACAGGACAATGAGCCAACACACCTCCAGGCTGTGTAAGGGCAATTTGACCAATAAGGAGAGTGATGTCTCAGCCTCCAGTATTTATGCTGCAGTAGTTTATGTGTCGGGGGGCTAGGGTCAGTTTGTTATATCTGGAGTACTTCTCCTGTCCTATTCGGTGTCCTGTGTGAATCTAAGTGTGCGTTCTCTAATTCTCTCCTTCTCTCTTTCTCTCTCTCGGAGGACCTGAGCCCTAGGACCATGCCCCAGGACTACCTGACATGATGACTCCTTGCTGTCACCAGTCCACCTGGCCGTGCTGCTGCTCCAGTTTCTTTCAACTGTTCTGCCTTATTATTATTCGACCATGCTGGTCATTTATGAACATTTGAACATCTTGGCCATGTTCTGTTATAATCTCCACCCGGTACAGCCAGAAGAGGACTGGCCATCCCACATATGCTCTCTCTAATTCTCTCTTTCTTTCTCTCTCTCGGAGGACCTGAGCCCTAGGACCATGCCCCAGGAATACCTGACATGATGAATCCTTGCTGTCCCCAGTCCACCTGACTGTGCTGCTGCTCCAGTTTCAACTGTTCTGCCTTATTATTATTGGACCATGCTGGTCATTTATGAACATTTGAACATCTTGACCATGTTCTGTTACAATCTCCACCCGGCACAGCCAGAAGAGGACTGGCCACCCCACATAGCCTGGTTCCTCTCTAGGTTTCTTCCTAGGTTTTGGCCTTTCTAGGGAGTTTTTCCTAGCCACCGTGCTTCTACACCTGCATTGCTTGCTGTTTGGGGTTTTAGGCTGGGTTTCTGTACAGCACTTTGAGATATCAGCTGATGTACGAAGGGCTATATAAATAAATTTGATTTGATTTGATTTGATGGAGTGCTGCATCAGATGACCTGGCCTCCACAATCCCCCAACCTCAACCAAATTCAGATGTGTGCCAAGAGTGTTCATCTGCTGAACACTTTTTTGGTTACTACATGATTCCATATGTGTAATTTCATAGTGTTGATGTCTTCACTACTGTTCTACAATGTAGAAAATAGTAGAAATAAAGAAAAACCCTTGAATGAGTAGGTGTTCTAAAACTTTGGACCGGTAGTGTATTATTTTTTAAAGAATAACAGAGTTCACTGGGCCTTTACTAGTTCTGTATTAGTGGAATGACATAGCCGTCTGTAGGGCGGGCAAAGCATTTTTTTCAGCATCCCCCAGCCCAAAATCCGTAGCACCCCCACCCCCAAACGACTTCCCGCGGCTATGCTCCTGGCAGTAAGCAACACACTATACACTCTCTCTTTGTCTTCCCTGAATTCTCTGACAGTTTGTTCTGGCCAAATCAACACACAGCCTTTCACTGCTGTCGTTTGTGTTTCCCTCAAGAGTTTCAGTTTCTCTTCCTCTCATCCACCTCTTTATCTTTCCCCTTCTCTCTCATTCTGTATGTCACTCACCACACCTTGTTGGGTTCAATAGGGGCAGGTTTGACATTAACCCTAGAGAGTAACCAAGGTGAATCAGAAAGCATCATGTTCTTTCTCAGGCTCACTGGGTATGAGAATTTCCCTCGATCCCTTGTTCAATCTATTTCTATCATCTGTGTGCATCTCCTTTCTCTCTCTCTCTCTCCTTAGCTCAGGAGAGACAGAGAACGTGTCTAAGGGTGAGAAAACATGTGCTCCTTCCATGTGCTCCTTCCATGATCGCTTAGCTGGTTCTTCTTGTCAGAGTTTCTCACTCCTCTTTCACTTTCACATTGGCACCCATGCAACTGCGCCAGGGGCCATGTTTCCCCTCTGCCACGTGCCACTGTTTCAGTTCGGAGAGGGAGCACGGAAGTCAGTGACATGCAGAGAGAGGCGGGGGTGTGAGAAAAGAGAGAGAGAGTGAGAGATGCGGGGGAGAGCTGGCCACCGCGAGTGGTAGTGTTTTGGTCACGATATGTGTTGGGCTCATTGTGTTTGTCTGAGGCGGAGTTTCCTCCCTCAGTGATATTACTGGCTTGTGAGGTTAGTGGCAATACGAATAAGGATACCACCAACAACAATACTCAAGTATTTCATCATATCAGTATTCTCTTAGCATGACATGAATGGGGAAAAACTAAAATAATGTAATTCTCTTGGTGGGAGTGTTGTGTAAATTCTTTGGAAGGCCACATGGCTTTAGTGAATTAAAGCGTGGTATCTGCTGTAAAATTGCCTCACACACATTCCTCTCATTTCTCCTGTCATTAGTGACTTACGCAAGAGCCCCTGGCACTCAACCCCGCGGCCTCTGGTTTAACAAACTGGCTAGGTGCCAGCCTGCACTCTGACTATGTATTTTGTGGTAAGGCTGAAATCAACTGGTAAAGTTTCACATTCTTGTATATTTCTATAACAAATGTACTGAGAACTGTATGTTCTGAACTGAAATGTACTGAGTACCCAGGAATGAGCAGATAGGTGTGAGTCTGCCCACAGCATGGCGCTGCCCCTGTGCTCAGTACAGCAGAGTGTTAGCTTAGCAACATGGCCTCATCTGTCCCTGTGTTCAGTACACTAGTGTGTTAGCTGAGTGACAGGGCCTCATCTGCCCCTGTGTTCAGAACACCAGTGTGTTAGCTTAGTGACAGGGCCTCATCTGCCCCTGTGTTCAGTACACCAGTGTGTTAGCTGAGTGACAGGGCCTCAGATATGACACTCATCTCTTCTGACTGCTGGGCACGACTACATTCCCAAACACGTTACCCAGTGCATTCTGGGATATTAATAATAGATCGCACCAACCCAAGCACCCCCTCTTTACTGAATAAGTAACGTCTTCTGCCCAGGTGGAGATATTGGTGTGTGTGTGTGTGTATCTGTGTGTGTGTGTGGGACTTTGTGTGTGTGTGTGCTTGGGGGGGCACTGATGCAGATAAGAATGTTTAAAAAAATCATGGCTATGGTCGCCAACGGGCAGAGAAGGAGGGGGGTGGTGTCTACTAGGTGACATCATCACAATGTTAAAGAAGACCCGTGTGGATGGTTTGCTCTGAAAAGACCTGGGTTCAGAAACGCTGACTAGAGGCTGAGGTTCCAGGCCCATTGCCTATAGCGACGGTACTGACCAGGTCTGCCACAGGGGACTTCTTGCGGTTCTGTTTTTCCACCTCCACCTGCATCTTGGCCATGGGTTTGGCCATCGCCAGGGCTAGCTTAGCCTCGGCCTGCAACTTCTTCTGTCTGCTCAGAAAGTCCATGTCCTCCAGAGACTCACTGTCTTCCTCCGTAGTGTCCCGGTCAGAGTAGGACGAACTCTGCTTCGACTGGGGGACAGGGACGTGGAGAGAGTGGAGACAGAAGAATGGGAAATAAAGAAACGTTAGTGGTTTATTCCCGTTGGGTCTTCGTTCTTCTTGTGTTGTCATTGATAGGTCATTCACTGAACACAGAGGTCAGTCAGACAGGGAAACAGCTCAGAGCTATAACAGCTGGTTATAAATACTGGGATTATCTCCCTCACTCCCTCTCCCTCTCTCTATTAGCTGTGTCTGTCAGACAGCCCTTGGCCACTCATCCATGTCCTTCAGAGAGCGTGTTCATATTCAACCCTCATTTGCTGCCGGTGTATTGGTTAACGGGCCAGAAGACGTGAGCATGGCCATTCACTCTCCCCCACACGCTTAACCCAGGTCTATCGCTCTGATTCATACCGAATCTGTCCCTGTCGTTGTCCCTCGCTCTCATTCTGTCACAGTCTTACTGAGTGTGCTATCTCGAGTACACGAGTCACACAGTAGATCTCTCTAAGAATTTATATTTCTCTCTCATTCTACCTTTCCCTCTCTCTCGTGCTCTGTCATTCTTCCACACAAGTCCTACTGAGAGCTATCTTTCTGACTCATATAGCAAACTCTGTGTGTGAATCCCCAACCGTGAGAGAAACACATTCACACAGAAATATGAACGTGTGTGTGGTCAGTCTGTACCATGGGGGACAGCGGTGTGTCCAGACTGGTCTCTGTCTTGCTGTCGTCTGCATCGCTGTCCTTGTCACTGCCGCTGTCGTTGACAAAACAGATCTGCAGGTTCATCCCACTCTGCAGCCTGGAGAGAGGAGATAGGAGAGAGGAGAGAAGAGGGAGGAGAGAGGAGAGATAAGAGAGGAGAGAGGAGGAGGAGAGAGAAGAGAGGAGAGTGGAGAGAGAGGAGGGAGGAGAGAGGGGAGAGAGGAGGAAAGAGGAGGGAGAGAGAGGGGGAGGGAGAGGGGGAGGAAGAGAGAGAGAGGAGAGAGGAGAGGAGGGAGGAGAGAGGAGAGAGGAGAGAGAGGAGAGAGGAGAGAGGGGAGAGAGGAGAGAGAGGAGGGAGGAGAGAGGAGAGAGAGGAGGGAGGAGAGAGGAGAGAGGAGAAAGATAGAGGAGAGAGAGGAGAGAGAGGAGAGAGGAGGGAGAAGAGAGAGGAGGGAGGAGGGAGGAGAGAGGAGAGAGAGGAGGGAGGAGGGAGGAGAGAGGAGAGAGAGGAGGGAGGAGAGAGGAGAGAGGAGAAAGAGGAGAGAGGAGAGAGAGGAGGGAGGAGAGAGGAGAGAGGAGAGAGAGGAGGGAGGAGAGAGAGGAGAGAGGAGAGAGAGGAGGGAGGAGAGAGGACAGAGGAGAGAGTATACTATGTATATATATAGTATACATATGTATATACTATATATATATATACTATATACCTATATACTGTAATGTACCTACTATATATACTACCTACTATATACATACTAATGTATATACTATATACTATATACTGTATATATAGTATACCTACTATATATAATATAATACTATAGTATATATGAAATACTATATATGTATATACTATATAGTATATACTATATACTGTATATATGATATATACCTATATAGAGGAGAGAGAGGAGGGAGGAAAGGGAGGAGGGAGGAGAGAGAGGAGAGAGAGGAGAGAGGAGGGAGGAGAGAGAGGAGGGAGGAGGGAGGAGAGAGGAGAGAGAGGAGGGAGGAGGGAGGAGAGAGAGAGAGAGAGGAGGGAGGAGAGAGGAGAGAGGAGAAAGAGGAGAGAGGAGAGAGAGGAGGGAGGAGAGAGGGGAGAGAGGAGAGAGGAGGGAGGAGAGAGGAGAGAGAGGAGGGAGGAGAGAGGAGAGAGAGGAGGGAAGAGAGAGGAGAGAGGAGAGAGAGGAGGGAGGAGAGATGAGAGAGGAGAAAGAGGAGAGAGGAGAGAGAGGAGGGAGGAGAGAGGGGAGAGAGGAGAGAGAGGAGGGAGGAGAGAGAGGAGGGAGGAGAGAGGAGAGAGAGGAGGAAGGAGAGAGGAGAGAGGGGAGAGGAGAGAGAGGAGGAAGGAGAGAGTAGAGAGGAGCAAGAGGAGGAAAGAGGAGAGAGGAGAGAGGAGAGAGGGGAGGGAGGAGAGAGGGGAGAGAGGACAGAGGAGAGAGAGGAGGGAGGAGAGAGTATAGAGGAGAGAGGAGAGAGAGGAGGGAGGAGAGAGGGGAGAGAGGAGAGAGGAGAGAGAGGAGAGAGGAGAGAGGCGAGAGAGGAGGGAGGAGAGAGGAGAGAGGAGAGAGAGGAGGGAGGAGAGAGGAGAAAGAGGATAGAGGAGGAAAGAGGAGAAAGAGAGAGGGGGGAGAGGATGCATCATTATTCTGGGCTAAGGAATGTTCTATGGACTAAGGAAAGTTCGCTCACCAATAATTGCTTGTAGGGTTTTATTGACCCAGATAACATGCACCTAGGCACCGCTGGTGAGAAAGAAACTCAATAACAGTCCCATCTAGTTTTCCACAGGCCAAACCCTCCTCCAACTCTCCACCGAGGTCTCAGTGTGTCTGTGATAGGACTGTAATAGCGACTAGCCTTCCATAGCATTATTAAATATGTCTACCCCTCTGTTCCTCCCTCTCCTGCTCTAACTTGGGATCGATCCATCCAGGGTGAAGGTTCCATCCAAACAGCTAGACTCCGACGGCTCTCTAGACCTCAGAAGACCTGAGTCCTGTAAGATCTGGACCAAACCCTTTTTGATCAATAATCGGCTTATTTGAAGCAGTAGTTACAAACACATGTAGAGAAAACCTAATCGATTACACAGCCTGGACCCAATCGGTCCAGATTTAGTCAGACCAGAGTAATTGATTGGTCGTTTCAGAGGAAGGAGCATCAAAAGGATCCTTCAAACTAGTTCATGACTTATCCAGCAGTATAACCCGTGAGTTCACCCCATAAGAGTTTCTTTGGTGAGATCTAATTTTCATATAGCATAGTTTCAGATTCATTAACGTTGTGAGTGCCTTTGTGTGTATGACTGTATGAATGTATGTATCCTGGAATACTGGTTCCAGTAAGGTTGAGGTTGTGTGTAGGAGGTCATTTTGGGAAGTGAGATCCACAGTGCCGGGATGCAGAGAAAGAGAGAGGAAATGTCCCTTACTCTCAACAATCAACAGAGGTATCAGAGGGAGAGAGCAGGAGTCTGTCTGTGTTGGGGAGATGGCCCTACAGAGTTCCAGGAGATGGACACTTTTACAGGCATTAAGAAAAGGTCAAATCGGACTAATCGGTTACTGTAATGTCCAGTAACCTGCAATTTCACTCTAGTGACAGTGCCCACACACATAAAGAGAGTGATGTCATTGTTTCTCAAGAACAGGGACTGGGATTGAGGGTGAAACTGATCTGTGTCTGTATCTGTGTGTTTTTATGTGTGTTTTTATGTGCGTGTGTGTGTGTGTGTGTGTGTGTGTGTGTGTGTGTGTGTAGGGCTGTGATGGTCATGGAATTTTGGATAAAGGTAATTGGCCAGCCAAATGAGGCGGTCCCCAAAAAATGTTTTATGCATAATTTTCTCTTCTCCTCCTCTCCTGACTGCAAGTGCTGTTATAGAAATAGAATAAATAGAACGGGCATCCCCATTCAAGTCAATGACAGCATAATGGATTTTTTTAAACCTTTATTTAACTAGGCAAGTCAGTTAAGATCAAATTCCTATTTACAATGACGGCCTACCCCTGCCAAACCTGGACAATGCCGGGCCAATTGTGTGCCGCTCTATGGGACTCCCAATCACAGCCGGATGTGATATGGCCTGGATTCAAACCAGGGACTGTCGTGACATCTCTTGCACTGAGATGCAGTGCCTTAGACCGCTGCGCCACTCGGGACTACGCCACTAGTGGCCATTGCGAGTGTACCCATAGGAGCAAAGCAGGAAGTAAAATATGTGCTGTGATTTGTTGATTCAACTCAACTGACATTACAAAAATACATTCCATTACATGAACCACATCAGCTAACATCATTTGAATGAACATTCTACATTACCGTGGAAAGGATTGCATCACAATACCAGGCAGCCATTGTGAGTGTACCCATGAGTTTACCAGTCAAGGTGAGAGCTTCCAAGCCTGTTCTATTCATTCTAATTCTATGTGTGCTGCTGCTGCATTGCGGGGGCATTGACTAGTCAACCGGAGACTCATTTTCTTGTTTCAGCAAGGAGTAACAAAGTTTCATCACATTGTTAAGAGTCCATGTTACGGCTGAAACGTGTTCAACACCCGGCCGCCCCATCTTCAGTCAGCTGTGTGTTGTTGACTTTGTGGGATGTACAGCTGATGATGTCTCTTACCGTGAGGACAGACTGGGCTTGCCACTCTTGCTGCAGCTGGTATAGATACCCGGCCCATCGTCAAAGAAACTACCCAGGGCCAGCTTCTGCCGGATGGACTCCCTCTCATTCTTTTGGGCCTGGAGGGGAGAGGCAGAGGGTTAAGGAGGCTAATAATAGAACTGAAGACTTCCCCATTTGTTTAGCAGTAACCTTGTGGTGAGGAGGGGAACTGACAAACACTGTAAAACACGTGGAGAGCTCGAGACACCAATAATATTATAATATTCACCACTAGGTGGTGCAGATGTATGAGAGAAAGTCCAACACATTTTCACTGGTCACTCTCTCCACTCATGCAGTCAAACACACATTCCTAAACCACTGAGCACCCCTGTCTAATAGCACTATAAGCATCCCTGCCTCCTGGGCCTGTTTTCCAGTAGGAATTCCCACTTCTGACCCAGTCAGCCTTGGCAGCACTTAACACACTCACACCCGGAGGAACACTCATATGTGCTAATGGCACCACAGGTGGCTGGTGAGGGGTGGACGGCCGATATGGCTTGAATGGAGTGAATAGATTGGTGTCAAACACATGGAAACCTTGTGAATGTCACCGTGCGCACGCCATGAGATGAAGTGTGTGGAGACAGGCTTTCTCTCACACTCCCTTGGCTGGGTTATCAGCCACAGTAACCAGGCCTATCAGTAGACAGACAACACAGTGTGAGAGTTTAGACTGTTCAAGGCCGCTACAGGACTGTTTGACTGTTGTTGTTACAGGTGGTGCTGGGAAGTCAAATGGGTACCAGAGTCAGATACAGCGCAGTATGTTTTGGTGCCGGCGGGGTTGGGAGTCCTCCAGGACGAGGAGTGTTTGGGGGGAAATATTGACCCTCTCTAAAGGCCCAGACGGAGGAAGAAAAAACCCTTTCAGTGCTCACACACATACACACACATACACACACATACACACACATACACACACATACACACACACAAAGAGCAGGCCTTTCAGAAAACAGGAGAGGGGAGAGGCGAGAGGTTTAGAGAAAGAGAGAGGAAAGCCTTTAGAGAAGGCTTTGGAGGAGAGGGGGAAGGAGGTGAGGGGAATAAGAGCAAAGGAGAAGATGGCAGAAGCCTTGAGTGTTATCCCTCTCTTTAACTCTGTCCTCAACCTCTTTCAATTTCTCCTTACTTCTATCTCTCTTCCACTAACTCACTCCTTCTCTTCCTTTATCTCTCAGCCCTTCCCCCACTCCCTCCCTCCCATCGCAACATTACCATAATCCCTCTCCACATCAGAGAGCCCAGGAGACACAGCTACTGTTGGCACTGCCAGGACACACTGGCACGCACAAGAGGGGGCTTGGCACAGAAGGGTGTGTGTGTGCGTGTGTGTGTGTGTCTGTGACTGAGTGAGAGAAGAGAGTGTTATGAGGGGTACAGGGTGAGGCAAGATGATGACATTTAACAGCATCACTTTACCACTCCACAGACACTAACAATCACACACACACACACACACACACACACACACACACACACACACACACACACACACACACACACACACACACACACACACACACACACACACACACACACACACCCCTTCTAACTCCCTGTACACTATGTTATAACACTGAGTTTCTGCGGTTCCCTATCAGCCCAGCAGGTGTCAGTGCTGAGTAGTGGCGCTCCTGAGTTTTTGTTGTTGTAATTACCATAATAACAGACAAGGACACTTGTGTCACAACAGACAGGGGTTAGTGACAGTAGCCATTGTTATGTTAGGCTCATGGGTGGTGGGGGTACTTATGTTAGGTGGTAGGTGGTCTTTGTATTGGAATGTCAGGTTGGAATGTTTGGGGTGAAGTGGCAGTATGTGTGTGGTTTAGTGGGTGTGTGAGTGTGTTATGTTCGGATAGGGTTAGCCTGCATTCCTACATTCATCACCATTCTTATTAGGTGTATTATTGTAAACAGACCCAAATTGCTTCTAAAACGCCCCTAAAGGCTTCTGCGTACTAAGTTCGGTTGGCTCCTAGCAGAACTCGTCTAGGCAAAGTGAACATCTGTGCCTCACATACTCCCTTAAAAGACCTTCGTTTGAAAAATGATAAAAAAGAGGCAATAGTACTGTTTGTCCCTCTTGAGACGTGGTAGCCAGTATATACACTTCCTCAAGATAGTCAGAATTAAACAAAGATAACTCATGAAATCTGTCATTCATTTTGACGTTCATGCCGAGGATGTCTTTGTCGTGCTATTTGACATCTAACTAAGATGTTTGAATGCAGTATTTCTCAAGTGAAAAAATGTGCATGAAAACGATTCGTCTCGTTCAACGCTGTCTTAGTGCTCATTTGAAGGAACATTCTCCATTATGATGGAAATTATTGCACTTAATTGAAGAATCTCTACTGCCGAAAAAACACTTGCAGAATATCAAAACTAACAAAAACATCACAATATACCTCATAATATATGCACAAACTGTTTCGGGTGGAAAGCATGCGGACGCTTTGAGGCAGAACCCAAAACAACCATAATCCTCTACCTAACACATCTACCATAGTAGAACCCCTCTATATTTCACACCTGCCTTCCAACAGGACTACCTTCCTTCACGTTAAGCCCCCTAACTAACGAGCTAACTTATGAAAGGGCTGCTGGATGGAGGTGTGAGAGAGAAAGGGTTTAGATCTCATCATGGACAGCATCATAAACCCTTCAGAGAGGTGGCGAGTACGCCAGTCTGTGACTGTGGGGGTAGCAAATGGACCCATCTCTCTCCCTTTAACTTCTCTCCTTTCCTCGCCACAAGAGTCATGCCATTCATTTAAGATTTGTCACAGAGCTTTCTTCTCCTTCTCCTCCCAACAAACATTCCCTGTGTTATTACCACAATTCCTTGTGTGCCAAGCCTCCGCTCCAAAGTGTTTGACATGGTGTGTGTGTGTATGTGTATGTATCAGAGAGTCATATGCGCCCCCAGTCAACAAGGTTCTGATAAATGGCTTAATTTCCTGGTCCTGTGAAAAGTGCTGCAGCTCCTAAATTAGATTTTGAGAAACGCCACTGTGCTGAATTGTGTTTTTTCTCAAATTTCAGAAGCAATTTTCTCTTGTGAAAACC
Organism: Oncorhynchus clarkii lewisi; assembly: GCF_045791955.1. Classification (NCBI taxonomy): domain Eukaryota; kingdom Metazoa; phylum Chordata; class Actinopteri; order Salmoniformes; family Salmonidae; genus Oncorhynchus; species Oncorhynchus clarkii. The sequence continues at coordinate 15,033,398 of NC_092173.1, read as the reverse complement.
CTCATTGATAAGACATGCTCTTCTCCTCCCCCGCGTCTCTACCATCCTCTCCTGTCCCTCTTTCCTCCTTTCCTTCAGTCTTCCGCCACAGCGCTCCCTCACTCTGAACAATGGAGGCCTTTCATTGGAGGAGAGGAGGGTTTGCCATTGACCTCGCACCATGGTCTGAGGAACCGCCTGTTCACCCACACAGGCCAGATCCCGTGAGCACGAGGGTGTGAGGGAGCGCGTGTTCACCCACACAGGCCAGATCCCGTGAGCACGAGGGTGTGAGGGAGCGCGTGTTCACCCACACAGGCCAGATCCCGTGAGCACGAGGGTGTGAGGGAGCGCGTGTTCACCCACACAGGCCAGATCCCGTGAGCACGAGGGTGTGAGGGAGCGCGTGTTCACCCACACAGGCCAGATCCCGTGAGCACGAGGGTGTGAGGGAGCGCGTGTGCGTGTCGGACAGAAAATAAACAAAAACTGCAAAAAATACAGCGAGAATATGGAAACGCTTTAAAAAAAGGTGTTGGTGTGAGTGAAAGAGAAAGAGACAAAGTGAGTGTATGTGTGAGAGAAAGATTACGACAGCTTTTGTGTAATGCAGTTTCAATCTGTGTGGTAGTGTTATTGGGTCAGCAAAGAGGACGGACTCACTATGACGAGTTTTCCAGGCGTGAGCGCTGACCTCACACATAAACACACAAGTCAGTATGTCCACTGTGAATGTGTGTGAGTGTGTTCTTAAACTTTATGGTGCTTAGTTCCTTAAAAACACTATTTTGCAGTGCAAAGATCTTAGGGAAACCCTTGTGTTTTCATCAGCCTTCATCCCAAGTCGTTGTCCTATGGACTTACAAGAGACCTTGAGTATCTACAGTTTCCCCATAAATAACCCTTCAGATATCTTATGTCAAAACGGTGTGTATGTGTGTGTGTATGTGTGTGTGTTTTTGCACCCTCTCCGTGTCTGCTACCTGAGGCGTGTCTGCTACCCTCTCCGTGTCTGCTACCCTCTCCGTGTCTGCTACCTGAGGCGTGTCTGCTACCCTCTCCGTGTCTGCTACCCTCTCCGTGTCTGCTACCTGAGGCGTGTCTGCTACCCTCTCCGTGTCTGCTACCCTCTCCGTGTCTGCTACCCTCTCCGTGTCTGCTACCCTCTCCGTGTCTGCTACCTGAGGCGTGTCTGCTACCCTCTCCGTGTCTGCTACCTGAGGCGTGTCTGCTACCCTCTCCGTGTCTGCTACCCTCTCCGTGTCTGCTACCCTCTCCGTGTCTGCTACCCTCTCCGTGTCTGCTACCTGAGGCGTGTCTGCTACCCTCTCCGTGTCTGCTACCCTCTCCGTGTCTGCTACCCTCTCCGTGTCTGCTACCCTCTCCGTGTCTGCTACCTGAGGCGTGTCTGCTACCCTCTCCGTGTCTGCTACCCTCTCCGTGTCTGCTACCCTCTCCGTGTCTGCTACCCTCTCCGTGTCTGCTACCCTCTCCGTGTCTGCTACCTGAGGCGTGTCTGCTACCCTCTCCGTGTCTGCTACCCTCTCCGTGTCTGCTACCTGAGGCGTGAGACCTGCTGGTTTATGCAGCGGTGCATTCCTCTCCTGATAAGGGACTTGACCTCTGAGGTCACAGTCAGGCTGGCCCTGTTACTCTGAACAGAAGAGAGAGGCAGGAGAGAGGGAGGAGAGAGGGAGGAGGAGCGAGAGAAGGTGAGAGAGATGAGTGGAGGGGTGTTGAAGGGGCTGTTTGGGAGAGTGGATTTGGCCAGGACAATAACCCTGAGAGTCACATGTGAGGAGGTGTGTGTGTGCGTGTTTGACCTGAGAATACAATGGGAGCACGCCTCAACACGAAGCTACAGGAATCTGAGCCAAGACTTAAAAGGCCAACACACTGCCTCCTCAGAGAGACTGGCAGCATGACCAGGAAGGAACCCATAGTGTGTTAGAGATTTCTGCTGTATGAGAACCAATACCACTATCACAGCATTACATCAAATCAAATCTAATTTGATTTGTGACATACACATGGTTAGCAGATGTTAATGCGAGTGTAGCGAAATGCTTGTGCTTCTAGTTCCGACAATGCAGTAATATCCAAGGAGTAATCTAACCTAACAATTCCAAAACTACTACCTTATACACACAAATGTAAAGGGATAAAGAATATGTACATAAAGATATGTGAATGAGTGATGGTACAGAGCAGCATAGGCAAGATGCAGTAGATGGAATCTAGTACAAATATAAACACATAAGATGACTAATGTAGGGTATGTAAACATATAAAAGTGGCATTGTTTAAAGTGGCTAGTGATACATGTATTACATAAAGATGGCAAGATGCAGTAGATGGTATAGAGTACAGTATATACACATGAGATGAGTAATGTAGGGTATGTAAAGATTATATTAAGTGGCATTGTTTAAAGTGGCTAGTGATACATTTTTTACATTAATTTCCATCCAATTCCATTATTAAAGTGGCTGGAGTTGAGTCAGTATGTTGGCAGCAGCCGCTCAACGTTGGTGGTGGCGGTTTAACAGTCTGATGGCCTTGAGATAGAAGCTGTTTTTCAGTCTCTCGGTCCTTAAAACTTACTTAAAACTTACTACCCTCTCCATTACTGTCCCGTCGATGTGTATAGGGGGGTGCTCCCTCTGCTGTTTCCTGAAGTCCACAATCATCTCCTTTGTTTTGTTGACGTTGAGTGTGAGGTTATTTTCCTGACACCACACTCCGAGGGCCCTCACCGCCTCCCTGTAGGCTGTCTCGTCGTTGTTGGTAATCAAGCCTACCGCTGTAGTGTCGTCCGCAAACTTGATGATTGAGTTGGAGGCGTGCATGGCCACGCAGTCGTGGGTGAACAGAGAGTACAGGAAAGGGCTCAGAACGCACCCTTGTGGGGCCCCAGTGTTGAGGATCAGCGGGGTGGAGATGTTGTTACCTACCCTCACCACCTGGGGGCGGCCCGTCAGGAAGTCCAGTACCCAGTTGCACAGGGCGGGGTCGAGACCTAGGGTCTCGAGCTTGATGACGAGTTTGGAGGGTACTATGGTGTTAAATGCTGAGCTGTAGTCGATGAACAGCATTCTTACATAGGTATTTCTCTTGTCCAGATGGGTTAGGGCAGTGTGCAGTGTGGTTGCGATTGCGTCGTCTGTGGACCTATTGGGGCGGTAAGCAAATTGAAGTGGGTCTAGGGTGTCAGGTAGGGTGGAGTTGATATGGTCCTTGACTAGTCTCTCAAAGCACTTCATGATGACGGAAGTGAGTGCTACGGGGTGGTAGTCGTTTAGCTCAGTTACCTTGTACTTGGGAACAGGAACAATGGTGGCCCTCTTGAAGCATGTGGGAACAGCAGACTGGGATAAGGATTGATTGAATATGCCCGTAAACACACCAGCCAGCTGGTCTGCGCATGCTCTGAGGATGCGGCTGGGGATGCCGTCTGGGCCTGCAGCCTTGCGAGGGTTAACACGTTTAAATGTTTTACTCACGTCGGTTGCAGTGAAGGAGATTCCACAGGTTTTGGTAGCGGGCCGTGTCAGTGGCACTGTATTGTCCTCAAAGCGAGCAAAGAAGTTATTTAGTCTGTCTGGGAGCAAGACATCCTGGTCCGCGACGGGGCTGGTTTTCTTTTTGTAATCCGTGATTGACCCTGTCACATACCTCTTGTGTCTGAGCTGTTGAATTGCAACTCTACTTTGTCTCTATACTGACGCTTAGCTTGTTTGATTGCCTTGTGGAGGGAATAGCTACACTGTTTGTATTCGGTCATGTTTCCGGTCATCTTGCCCTGGTTAAAAGCAGTGGTTCGAGCTTTCAGTTTTGCGCGAATGCTGCCATCAATCCACGGTTTCTGGTTTGGGAATGTTTTAATCGTTGCTGTGGTAATAACATCGCCGATGCACTTTCTAATGAACTCGCTCACCGAATCAGCGTATTCGTCAATGTTGTTGTTGGACGCAATGCGGAACATATCCCAATCCACGTGATCGAAGCAGTCTTGAAGCGTGGAATCAGATTGGTCGGACCACCATTGAACAGACCTGAGCGCGGGAGCTTCTTGTTTTAGTTTCTGTCAGTAGAATGGAAGCAACAAAATGGAGTCGTGGTCAGCTTTTCCGAAAGGAGGGCGGGGGAGGGCCTTATATGCGTCACGGAAGTTAGAATAACAATGATCCACGGTTTTACCAGCCCTGGTTGCGCAATCGATATGCTGATAGAATTTAGGGAGTCTTGTTTTCAGATGATCCTTGTTCAAATCCCCAGCTACAATGCAGCTTCAGGATATGTGGTTTCCAGTTTACATAGAGTCAAATAAAGTTTGTTTAGGGCCATCGGTGTGTCTGCTTGGGGGGGAATATATACGGCTGTGATTATAATCGAAGAGAATTCCCTTGGTAGATAATGCGGTCGACATTTGATTGTGAGGAATTCTAAGTCAGGTGAACAGAAGGACTTGAGTTCCTGCATGTTGTTACGATCACACCACATCTCGTTAATCATAAGGCATACCCCCCCGCCCCTCTTCTTACCAGAAAGATGCATGTTTCTGTCGGCGCGATGCGTGAAGAAACCAGCTGGCTGTACCGACTCCAATAGCGTGTCTTGAGTGAGCCATGTTTCCGTGAAACAAAGAACGTTACAGTCTGTTATGTCTCTCTGGAATGCTACTCTTGCTCGGATTTCATCAACCTTGTTGTCAAGAGACTGGACATTGGCGAGTAGTATGCTAGGGAGTGGTGCGCAATGTGCCCGTCTCCGGAGCCTGACCAGAAGACCGCTTCGTTTGCCCCTTTTACGGAGACGTTGTTTTGGTTTGTCGGCTGGGATCCGATCTATTGTCCCGGGTGGTGGGAAAAACACAGGATCCTCTTCGGGAAAGTCGTATTCCTGGTCGTAATGATGGTGAGTTGACGTAGCTCTTATATTCAGTAGTTCCCCCCCGACTGTATGTAATGAAACCTAAGATTACCTGGGGTACCAATGTAAGAAGTAACACGTAAAAAAACTAAAAAATACTGCATAGTTTCCTAGGAACGCGAAGCGAGACGGCCATCTCTGTCGGGGCCGGACTGTACTAAGACCACATTACCCCCCACATGACCTACGCATTACAGTGTCTCCACTACGTTCACATTATGTCATCCACAATCCTCACATTACGTCCCACACCAACACCATACCAGTGTTCCAGCACGCTGGTGCCTTGCACACAGAGCCATTGACTGTAGAGTTTGTGTGTGGAGGGGGTCACACCAAATCTACAAGTCAAACTCACAGACTCAGGAAGGAAACCGTTTCCGTTAGCAACATGTTCCGCCAATTGACATTATCCTGAGGAAAGAGACCCTTCTGTTCACTTCACACACACTGTTTATAACAGTGCCATTACACTGGTAAAACATGCAGTACCTAAATACCAGAAAGATAGATAACCAGAAGCAACATTACTTCCATGTCCTTTACCTCTTTGAGTTTGTAGTCATCAGTGAGGTAGAGGGCAGAGGCTGGACAGATGACGTCATCCATTCCAGCACAGTCTGTGTTATCCAGCGCTTCCTTCATCTTTCCCTCCCTTCCTTTGCCTCTCTCACTCCCCCCCCCCCCTCTCTCCCCCTCTACCACACACCCAGTTAGTGGGTCAGTATGAGCCGGTTCACATGAAACCTAGCATCCCCCAGAACCAAAGCTAACCCTGCCACACAGAGAGAACAGTTATCACAGTTATCCCTCTACCCATGCCTCTCTCTCTCTCTCTCTCTCTCTCTCTCTCTCCCTCCCTCTTCTCATGGCTTCCATTTACAATGGACAGCGGTAAAACCCCTTTAGACCCTCCCTTCAATCCTCTGGGCGGTCAGAGAGAGAGAGAGAGAGGGAGGGAGAGAGGCAGGGAGAGAGAGAGAGGGCACACACTGGTGTTTTTCCCGCTCTCACACCCTAATGTGTGGACAGCTGCTGCTCCTGGGACAGTTTGGAAAGCGTCACCTCAGTGTTGGTGTGTGTGAGTGACTGAGTGAATGAGTGTATGTGTGTGTGAGGGAATGAGTGAGTGAGTGTGTGTGTGTGAGTGAGCGTGTGTGTGTAGTGAGGCCTACATATTTGAGTTGGCATGTCAGTGTATGTTTTTGGGTCTGTGTGTATGACTGACAAGGAGACTGAGGCCAGAGGGAGTTGTGTTCCCTCACAGTCAAGGTAAAAACAGCAGACCCTGATCCAAAACCCCTCAAATAAAGCCAGTAGAAGAAATACAACTACACAGAAACACAAGACAAGACACACAAACCCCAAGTGTACAGGATCTGTGCACACTCTGTTTGTGTGTGTTTGTGTGTGTGTTTGTGTGTGTGTCAGGGTTGGGGTCAATTCAGGAAGTACACAGAACTTCCAATTCTAATTTTCTTTAATGGAAATGTGGAATTGGAATTTGGTTTACTTTCTGAATTGACTGGATTTGAAATAGAATTGACCCCAACCCTGGTGTGTGTGTGTGTGCTGCCCACATTTCCTCTCACAAACCTCACACACAAAGGAAGGAACTTCCCCTAAATGATTCCCCACTCTCATATGTAACTATCTCTCTCTCCCAGGTGCTGACTGACCTCCTTTATCCATTAAGTCACAGTGAAGGGAGGGATAGAGGGATGGAAGGAGGGATAACAGTTATATAAAAAGCTCATTAATGTGGCACTCCGGACCGTGGAGAGATTAGTCAGGTTAAAAACCCATATAGAACACGAGCTGAATGTCATTCTTCAATTTGTTACATTCTCAATCTCATCTCTCCACCGTGTGTAATGATCTCATCTTACTGAGACTCACACATCGGTCATAGCAGACTAGACTACCTTTAATTCACTCACTCAGAGCATCAGGACAAAGAGCAGGATAACTACTAAAACTAGCAGGAACACTAGAAAAACATGACAAAGTGCCATAGTCTAATGATAGAGAAAGGCTGGAGGAGGAAAAGAGAGGTGATGAGAAGGGAGCGAGGGAGGATGAATATAAAGTGATACTGATGGTGATGAGTCACAACGTCTCTTCTGCTGCACACACACACACACATTCAGGCACGCATGCACGCACACACATACAATAGGGGACAATAAGGGATTCTATGCCGCAACATGAAACAGTTTGAATTCCTTTTGAAGAACTGTGTGATGTACACCAGTGGAATAATGTATCAGCATGATAGCATGCATTATAACACACACACACACACACACACACACACCCACACACACACACACACACACACACACACACACACACACACACACACACACACACACACACACACACGCACACACACACACACAAACAAGAATCAAACACACACACGGAAGCAAAGTAATTTTGTGCACACAAGCACACAGATACGTTCACACACACACGCACGCAAACAGAAACCCACAGGAACACAAGGCTGGATAACAGGATATGGAGTGAGTCTGATTCAGTGCTGATCCCAGGGGATTATGGGTAAAGCAGAATGACTTATCTGGCCATCTCCTATATCCGCCTACACTGGGACCTGGACAATACAACACACACACACAGTCACATGCAGACAAACACACTCCCAGTAGTGCTGAGGGCTGTATATTGGTAAACAATGAACCCTTCTGAACCCTCCACATCATGAACTGAGAACGCCCAGGTTCTGTGATCCATTAGTGAGGCTGACCTCATACTAGTGGTGATAGCACCTCATCGCTGACTCAAAGAGGGGGAGGAGGTAGAGGGGGAGGGAGGGATAGGGGGAGGGAGGTAGAAGGGGAGGGATGGACAGGGGGAGGTAGAGGGGAGGGAGGGACAGGTGGGAGGTAGAGGGGGAGGGAGGTAGAGGGGGAGGGAGGTAGAGGGGAGGGAGGGATGGGGGAGGGAGGGACGAGGGGAGGGAGGATGCAGGGGAGGGACAGGGAGGGACAGGGGGAGGAAGACACACAGGGACGATCGTGACTAGAAAGGATAAACACACAGATTATTCTCCCATTACGTCAGTCTCAGCTCAAGGTCAAAGCATTCTCTCTCTCTCCTCCAGGACAGCATAGATAGAGCAACAGAATGAATAGAAGAAGACATCAAAGAACATAGACACATCTAGTGAATGGCTGACAACCCACAGAGAGATACAAGGCCAGGTCTTCCTCTAAAAGTTACTATTTCTGCTGTTGACAATGTTTCAATTGTGAGGTCAGCTGAGCTCGAGAGGAAGAGAGAGAGGAAGAGAAGTTCATTGTTCCAGTAGAATAGAGGGGACTGTGGGAGAGAAGGCTCCTGGCACCTCCAGTAGGCCTGGGATCCGAGTTTCCAGCCATAGTGTGTGTGTGTGTGTGTGTGTGTGTGTGTGTGTGTGTGTGTGTGTGAGAGAGTTTATTGCCCCACATTTCCAAGTGAATTTAAAGTTTGACCACAACAAGAAAGACTCTGATCTGTTTTTATTTTGGGACAGGGAGAAAAGAATGCTGCTGTCATAGCAACCCAGTGCATTTCTCCATGGCAATGGCCTGTGCTCCAAACAAATTGGGTTGGGAAAAAGGAGCAGGGGCCCAGTGGGAAGTCTGTTAACAAACAACCCCCCCCCCCCCCCCACACACAAGGGTGTGTGTGTCTCTTGTGACTGCAGCGTTCTCTTTCTAGTCTGAGACACAGTATCTTCCCCATCATAGACAATGTACTATCAGTGTAGTGAGATTCAGTAGCGGTATATCTCCTCAGCATTACTAATTCATCAGCCATCAGCCCACACAGTGGAACACACACCGCAGACAACGTTTCATATGATCAACTGCTCTACAGCATACTATACGTTGCTCTCTCTCTCTCTCTCTCTCTCTCTCTCTCTCTCTCTCTCTCTCTCTCTCTCTCTCTCTCTCTCTCTCTCTCTCTCTCTCTCTCTCTCTCTCTCTCTCTCTCTCTCTCTCTCTCTCTCTCTCTCTCTCTCTCTCTCTCTCTCTCTCACAAACACATGCACACACACATACATCAGGCACACACTGCAGTCAGGACTGAGATGATCTGAATCAATCAAAGAGCTCTCTGATCCCACACACACAGGCAGAGACAGTGCTGTTACCAGGGAGCTGGCCCAGTAGATTGGGTAACCGGAGCTCCAGGGCACTTGGCTCCGGTCGTGAGGCCCAGGACGGCACCCTGACGCTGGGGTGATACATCTCCCCATCACCCCTGCCCTGGAGCTACTGCTGGGAGAAACATGGTCTCACAGCTAGCCTGATCCACCCAGCACACTGGGGTGTTTCACACACACACACACACACACACAATAATTAAGGCCAAGGGACTGATTATTATTATTGAGTATCCGTGTGTGTGTGTGTATGAAGAAGGGAGTTGCATGGGGTATGGAGGCTACAGATGCGGTATCTCCATTCCCCCATTACTGCCTTGACCTGACAGATATGTAATCGTGGGTCAAACAGATCTGCAGATCAGTGTGTGATCCTATTGGCTAATGGCCCCTGACATTGTAAAGGAACAGTGAGATAAATCCAGAACAAAACCAGTCATAAAAAACATTGCAGGGGAGCACAACAATCGCCCTCCTCCCCCTCTCCAAAACACGAACCAACGACAGTCAAAACAGTCCCGTCCCCTCTGAGAACCACACCGTAGACACCACCACCACCACCTCCCGTCCCCTCTGAGAACCACACCGTAGAGACCACCACCACCACCTCCCGTCCCCTCTGAGAACCACACCGTAGAGACCACCACCACCACCTCCCGTCCCCTCTGAGAACCACACCGTAGAGACCACCACCACCACCTCCCGTCCCCTCTGAGAACCACACCGTAGACACCACCACCACCTCCCGTCCCCTCTGAGAACCACACCATAGAGACCACCGCCACCACCTCCCGTCCCCTCTGAGAACCACACCTTAGACACCACCACCACCACCTCCCGTCCCCTCTGAGAACCACACCTTAGACACCACCACCACCACCTCCCGTCCCCTCTGAGAACCACACCTTAGACACCACCACCACCTCCCGTCCCCTCTGAGAACCACACCGTAGAGACCACCACCACCACCTCCCGTCCCCTCTGAGAACCACACCTTAGACACCACCACCACCACCTCCCGTCCCCTCTGAGAACCACACCTTAGACACCACCACCACCACCTCCCGTCCCCTCTGAGAAACACACCTTAGACACCACCACCATCACCTCCAGTCCCCTCTGAGAACCACACCTTAGACACCACCACCACCACCTCCCGTCCCCTCTGAGAACCACACCTTAGACACCACCACCACCACCTCTCGTCCCCTCTGAGAACCACACCTTAGACACCACCACCACCACCTCCCGTCCCCTCTGAGAACCACACCGTAGAGACCACCACCACCACCTCCCGTCCCCTCTGAGAACCACACCTTAGACACCACCACCCCCACCTCCCGTCCCCTCTGAGAACCACACCTTAGACACCACCACCACCACCTCCCGTCCCCTCTGGGAACCACACCTTAGACACCACCACCACCACCTCCCGTCCCCTCTGAGAACCACACCTTAGACCCACCACCACCACCGCCCGTCCCCTCTGAGAACCACACCTTAGACACCACCACCACCACCTCCCGTCCCCTCTGAGAACCACACCGTAGAGACCACCACCACCACCACCTCCCGTCCCCTCTGAGAACCACACCGTAGAGACCACCACCACCACCTCCCGTCCCCTCTGAGAACCACACCGTAGAGACCACCACCACCACCTCCTGTCCCCTCTGAGAATCACACCGTAGAGACCACCACCACCACCTCCCGTCCCCTCTGAGAACCACACCGTAGAGACCACCACCACCACCTCTCGTCCCCTCTGAGAACCACACCGTAGAGACCACCACCACCACCTCCGGTCCCCTCTGAGAACCACACCGTAGAGACCACCACCACCACCTCGCGTCCCCTCTGAGAACCACACCGTAGAGACCACCACCACCACCTCCGGTCCCCTCTGAGAACCACACCGTAGAGACCACCACCACCACCTCCCGTCCCCTCTGAGAACCACACCGTAGAGACCACCACCACCAGCTCCCGTCCCCTCTGAGAACCACACCGTAGAGACCACCACCACCACCTCCCGTCCCCTCTGAGAACCACACCGTAGAGAACACCACCACCACCTCCCGTCCCCTCTGAGAACCACACCTTAGACACCACCACCATCACCTCCCGTCCCCTCTGAGAACCACACCTTAGACACCACCACCACCACCAACCAAACAGAGACAGACACAAGAGAAGAGACAACCACTCCCTGTCCCCTCTCCCCTTCCTTCCTCTCCTATGTCCTCTTCCCACTTTCTCTCATCTACCCTCTCACGCCATCTCCCTTTTCCCCTTCTCCTCCTCTCTCTCTCTCTCTCTCTCTCTCTCTCTCTCTCTCTCTCTCTCTCTCTCTCTCTCTCTCTCTCTCTCTCTCTCTCTCTCTCTCTCTCTCTCTCTCTCTCTCTCTCTCTCTCTCTCTCTCTCTCTCTCTCTCTCTCTCTCTCTCTCTCTCTCTCGTGTGTGTGATGGGGCTAGTGAGAGGGGTGCTGGCGGTTGCCTGGTAACCAGTCTAATTGAGGGGTCTCTAGAGAGTTAGTGTTATCAGAGCTTGGGCCCCCTGTTCTGTTCCAGACTGCCTTCTCTTTCTCTCTAACAGTTCCTCTGCCCCTCTCTTCCTCCATATATTTGTTATTGAACTTTTATTTAATCATGGGAGCCCAACTGAGACCAGAGCCTCATTCTAAATGGTTCCCTGAGAACAAACAATTCACAAATCAACACGATAATAAAACAGAACAACATGAACTAGATATCGCAGTTACGCCAATCAATTATTACTATCCACCAAAACACGTGTGAACCTCAGTGAACTCCTCCCTCATCAGCGTTGGAAACGGCCCTGCTGGCACCACGGACTCAAGATGGCGGCGTTGAAACTAAAGGCTGATTTACAAAGGTCAGTGGAGACACGAGGGACCTCGAGAGTTAACCAACCCTGTGAGTGGGTTTGGTGCTTCATATTTTGAAGAATTCATACTTTAGTGGAGAAGTGAGATATGTTGGGATACGAAGTTTGTGCAGCAGAGCTTTGGAAACAAAAAGGAGAAATCTACGGGAATTTATAGAGGTCCATCAACCTGCTGTTAAAGGATGCAGTGATGAGTATTAAACCTGTCACCTATGATAAAGCAAAGCGCAATGTGGTACAATGCATCCGAGGGTTTTAGAGCTTTAAAGTGGTTGTTGCTGAATTCTGATAAACGTGTCACCTGTACAACCTGCTTCCTGTTGCTGGATAGACAGTATCTCTCCTTTCCATCCCTCTTTCTTTCTGTCTCACCATTAGTCCTCTTGATCTACAGCACCTCTCTTTCTCTCTCTCTTTTTCTGCTCTCCATCGCTCTTCATTTCTGTTTTTATCGTTTTCTAATCGTGTGCCACTCTCATCTCTCGTTTTTAATCTTGCTCTCTGCCTATTCCTCCTACTCTGTTTCTTGTTCATGTTTTTCTGTTTTAATTCTGCAGTCCCTCTGGTTTCTCTTGTCTCTGTTCCCCCTCTGTTCCCCCTCTGTTCCCCTCCATTTCTTCATCTAGCTTTTATTTCCAAATAAACTTGGCGTACTTACTGAGGAAATCCTTATCCCATTATACAACACACACACACACACACACACACACACACACACACACACACACACACACACACACACACACACGCACATGCACACGCACACGCACACACACACACACACACACACACCCCTGTGATGTGAGCCACATTGGGGATTAACAATGCATAACAGATAAATATGCCATGTTAGAAGCAGTGCGTCTGTTCACTGCTCTAAGGATAAAACCCCCATAGGCAACTAAACTGACTGTGGATCAGCTCTTAGCTCAGTGTGTAACGTCATGTGATGATCAATAGAGCAGATCAGAGCAGCTGTGGATAGGCCTTCACTGGCCAGTACGGTTTCTTACAATACCAGGGACAATCAGAGGAGAAGAGAGGAATGGTCCACACACACACACACAGCTCTTCATCTATACTCTCTTCCTCCTCCCTCTCTACTCATTCCTCTCCTTCTCCACCTCCTTCTCTGAATATCTTTCTCTTCTAAAACTATCTTGTTTTTAACCACCACCTCATTCCTTTCTCCACCTCCTCTATTCTTCCTCCCTCACATTCTCCTCTTTTTCAAATCCTTCTCTTCCTCCCTATTTCCTCTCCCTTTATCCAAGACCCACCTTCTCCCCCTCTACTCCTCCACCTCCTCCTCCCCCTCCTCCTCCTCCTCCTCCTCCTCCCTCTACTCCTCCTGTTTCATCTCCTTCATTGCTGCACCCCTCTATCATCTCCATTTGATTTTTACATCTACGTCCTTTCCTCCTCCTCCTCCTCCTCCTCTCCCTCCTCCTCCCCCTCCTCCTCCTCTCCCTCCTCCTCCCCCTCCTCCCCCTCCTCCTCCTCCTCCCCCTCCTCTCCCTCCTCCTCCTCCTCCTCTTCCTCCCCCTCCTCCCCCTCCTCTCCCTCCTCCTCTCCCTCCTCCTCCTCCTCCTCTCCCTCCTCCTTCTCCTCCCCCTCCTCTCCGTCCTCCTCTCCCTCCTCCTCCTCCTCTCCCTCCTCCTCCTCCCCCTCCTATCCCTCCTCCTCCTCTCCCTCCTCCTCTCACTCCTCCTCCTCTCCCTCCTCCTCTCCCTCCTCCTCCTCCTCCCCCTCCTCTCCCTTCTCCTCTCCCTCCTCCTCCTCCTCTCCCTCCTCCTCCTCCTCCTCCCCTCCTCCTCCTCCTCCCTGCATTACAACAGCCATGCCGTCTTTATTCTTGCTATGAGGAAAGTAAAGCTCAAGTGATGTACTGCACTACTTGAACGCTGCACTCATCTAATCATTCCTCCCATTCCTCATTAAGTAAAGTGGGACACTTCTGTCGCAGTCTGGAGGTGCCATTTCCAACCCACCCGCCCACGCACTCTCACATCGCACGCACGCACAGACAGACAGACAGACAGAAACAGCTCACTCTTCCCAGACATCTATTGATCAGGCTCAGCCCAGGGGAAAGGGGGGAGGAGGGACATTATTCCCTGAAGTCAAATGTGCGCTTAGCAACCGCCCTAGTCATCCACTTCCCAAACCCATCCCATCATACAAACACCAAACCCCACTGGGATGTGCCTGACATCCATGACAAACAAACCCCTGCAAGATACGACAATCACTAATGACAGTCAGTCAGTATTACATGATGGAAACCTTTGGGAAAACACACATGCATACCAGTCCTACTGCAGTATCTTCTCCCCAGGAGGGGCAAGCTCAACCACAGAGCAGCGAAGCCCTGACCCGCCTGCCTGCTCCACAACAGCTAACAGAACACATCCTCTACTACACTAACAGCTTTCTGTCTAGCCTCAGCGCTCGTCCCAGCTAGCCTTAGTCAGTGTCCTGTCTTACCTGGTGAGAACAGTTTTCCTGGTGAACCATCCTTCACAGCATCCTAGACAGGTGCAGGCTGGCTGCGCCTCGGGAATGACAACGGGTATGGGATTGGGTGAGGATTCCCAAAACTGCTGCGGATTGCTGGTGAGGAGAGGGGGGAGAGATCCAGCCCAGTCCCAATCCGGACAGAGAGACCAGAGAGAGAAAGAGACGGACTGTATGTCTGTGTTCTGGTCTCACGCTCTACTGATCCTGCTGCTACTGATATAGCTGCTCCTCTCCTCTGTCGTGTCCTCTCTCTCGTTTTCTCTCTTTCACTCTGTCTGTCTGTCTGTCTGAGAGAAGGGTAGGATCTGATCACTTCATTTCCAAAAGAGAGGGAAAGGTAGGGTGGGAGAGAACTAAAAAAAGGGAGGGGAGTGAGAAAGAGGAGGAGAAACAGAAAGGGAGAGTGAATCTGTGGCCGTCTCGCTCCCTGCCGGGAACGGGGGAGGGGCAGAGTGACTCATTACAGACACAGTCAGCCAATGGGGTGTTAGAACAGGGAGGGGGAGACAGGGGGGCGGGCTGCGGGATCAGAGGGGGAGGTGGCCTTCCGCTGGCCTACAGAGGTGGAAACGTCCCACAGAGAGAGAGAAAAGAAAGGGGGAGGAGGGGGAGAGAAAATAAGCAAGGGGGAAGAGGGTGGGTGAGAGAGGGGAGGAAGAGAAGTGACTCCCATACCAAACACCTTTCATCTCAATCTCTAAATCTTCTCTAAGTGCTATGACACTATCTTAATACTGTTATCTATGACCTAATTACAGTATTTTGGGGATATCAAAAGTCTGCATGGTGCCTTTAAAAACAGAAGAATGTTTGAATGTATGGCTAACGGTAAACAGCACATCCTATTCATATTCACAGGTTTTCATTACTTGTGAACAGTTGACTATTTTCTCAGCGTTGGTGTGTATGACTATAACAGGATATAAGTGTCTGTTTGGGGCGTAGCTCCTTTCCTCTCTGTCCCTCTTCCGGTCCCCCTGTGGTACAGGATTATAATCTGTCTCTATAATCCACCAGCAGGGAAGGCCACCCTGGATGAACTCTTCTCTCTCCACCGTTCCCTCTATCCCTCCAAAATGACATAACAATTATGAGGCTATATACAGGGGGTACCGGTACTGAGTCAATGAGGGGGGGTACAGGTTAGTCATTTGTACATGTAGGTAGGGGTAAAGTGACTATGCATAGATACTAAACAGCGAGCAGCAGCAGTCAATGTAAATAGTCCAGATGGCCATTTGATGAATTGTTCAGCAGTCTTAAGGAGTCTTTAAAACCTAGACTTGGTGCTCTGCAGTAGCAGAGAAAACAGTCTATGACTTGGTTGACTGGAGTCTTTGACCATTTTTTTGGGCCTTCCTCTGACACCGCCTAGTATATCGATCCTGGATGGCAGGAAGCTTGGTCCCAGTGATGTATTGGGCCGTACGGACTACCCTCTATAGCCATACCAGGCGGTGATGCAACCGGTCAGGATGCTCTCGATGGTGTAGCTGTTGAACTTTTTGAGGATCTGGGGACACATGCCAAATCTTTTCAGTCTCCAGAGGGGGAAAAGGTGTTGTGGTGCCCTCTCATGACTGTCTTGGTGTGTTTGGACCATGAGAGTTTGATGGTGATGTGGACAGCAAGGAATTTGAAACTCTCAACCCGCTCCACTACAGTCCCGAACAATGTTAATGGGGGCCTGTTTGGACCCTCCTTTTCCTGTAGTCCATGATCATCTCTTTAGTCTTGCTCACATTGAGGGAGAGGTTGTTGTCCTGGCACTGGACAACGCTGGGCCAATTGTGCGCCACCCTATGGGACTACGTCAGGCGAGCAATACCTCGAGACTTCTTAAATATTAGACATCGCGCACCAGCAGTTATTGACAAATAGACACACACCCCCGCCCCTGATCTTACCAGACGTAGCTGGTTTGTCCTGCCGATGCACGGAAAACCCTGCCAGCTCTATATTATCCATGTCGTCGCTCAGTCACGACTCGGTGAAACCTAAGATATTACCATTTTTAATGTCCCGTTGGTAGGATACTCTTGACCGTAGATCATCCAGTTTATTCTCCAGTGATTGCACGTTGGCCAATAGAACCGATGGTAGTGGTGATTCACTCACTCTTCTCTGAATCCTCACAAGGCATCCCGACCTTCTCCCTCTGTATCTCCACCTTTTCTTCACGCAAATGACAGGGATTTGTGCGGAAAGCAGTATATCCTTCGCATCGAACTCATTAAAGAAAAACTCTTCATCCAGTTTTTTTTTTTTTTTTTTTTTTAATTTTACCTTTATTTAACCAGGCAAGTCAGTTAAGAACAAATTCTTATTTTCAATGACGGCCTGGGAACAGTGGGTTAACTGCCAGTTCAGGGGCAGAACGACAGATTTGTACCTTGTCAGCTCGGGGGTTTGAACTCGCAACCTTCCGGTTACTAGTCCAACGCTCTAACCACTAGGCTACCCTGCCGCCCCCGTTTGAGGTGAGTAATCGCTTCTCTGATGTCCAGAAGCTTTCTTTGGTCATAAGAGACGGTAGCAGCAACTTTATGGACAAAATAAGTTACAAACAATATGAAAAAACAAACA
Organism: Oncorhynchus clarkii lewisi; assembly: GCF_045791955.1. NCBI lineage: Eukaryota > Metazoa > Chordata > Actinopteri > Salmoniformes > Salmonidae > Oncorhynchus > Oncorhynchus clarkii. The sequence continues at coordinate 15,016,299 of NC_092173.1, read as the reverse complement.
AAAGAGCCATTATCGTCGCCATTATCATCACCATTATCTTCGCCACTAGTATTCAACAAATCTTCTAGATCAAAGTATATTATTTTGTATTGGTAGTCCATGATGAAATGATAGCTTGGCTACTGTGCGGAAGGACAGAACACTCTCTCCATCCATCCATCAATCTCTCTCTCCCTCCATCCAATGATCTCTCTCTCCCTCCCTCCATCCTCTCTCCGGTCAGAGATAGACAGATGTCTCCCACACCGTATGCCCTCGCTGGTATGTGATTGAGAGATCGCTCTTTCTGTCTGTTATTGATCTCTGTTGGGTAATGGTGCCGTTTCCCGACAAGATGGATGTTGTTCCTGGTCTGATCTGAGTGGCCAGGCTCTGGAGCGTTGACTATGGTCTGGAAGGGTCAACAGGGTTAA